>NC_090445.1:1415047743-1415350773 GCF_031143425.1 Pleurodeles waltl | reverse complement strand
CTGTGCCCAGAAGTCACCTCTGAGGTTTTTGTTCTTGGGCTTTTTCTCCTTCCTGGGGCCAATTCTGGAAGGCACTTTCTGCCTAGGTGCTTTCCGTTTCGACAGCAGTGCGGCTACTGGAATGGGTCACCCCTACCTCTAAAGTCAAGAACGGTGAAAACCGGGGCCTCTAGTCTAACATGTAGCCAAAAACTCTCTGCCATGTGTCAGCTTCGTGTTGACACGAGGTGAACAATATCTAAGTTCTGTTCTGCCACTGGTAAATATATGTTCAAATCCTTAAACATATAGGCCCTCATTATGACATTGGTGGTAAGTCCTGCTTAGCGCCATGCTGACTGCGCCAACATACCGCTAGCGCGGTGGTATACCGCTACCCATATTATGACCCACACATAGCAATCCGTCACTATACAGACACACACACAAGTCCGCCACCCCAAAGGTCAGTGATAAACTGGCGGTATCCAAACCCACACCGTTACGCCACCACAACTACACCTACCACGTTATGACCCACGAATCACCATGGTGGACATTCAACAGCGGTAAACTATTGGTGGTACGTACCGCCGCACTCAAAATACACACACAATAACAAAACAACACCACATTGGACAATTCAAACTACACACACCTGACACACATACACATACCACACCCACACACCCACACCACTATAAAACACACACACATTACCCACATCCCTTTACGACTAACACAAATTGCCACTAGAGAGAGATACAGCAAGAGCACCCACACAATCAGAGCCACAGAACACCATCACCCATACACCATCCACGCACCTCACAGCACACACCCCAACACATCACCACACACACACCCTCACACACACCACTCACACTACACCCATGGCACCACAAAGACACCCCAGGTTCTCAGAGGAGGAGCTAAGGGTCATGGTGGAGGAAATCATCAGGGTAGAGCCACAGCTATTCGGATCAAATGTGCAGATCGCAGAGATCAGGTCTGGCTCCAATTGGGCACACTGCTCTTGGTTTGTGGCCCTATCAAGTCTGTAGGTGAGGATAATGTGCCTGTCCTCCATTGTTGCCAAGTCCACCAGGGGCCTGTACATGGGGAGAGTCTCCATCTCCTATTCATCCTCAGTGGATGTAATCTAGGGGGCAAAACAACAAGCATCTGGTCAGATTTCAACATTTCATGATCACCATTTTCTATCAGTTCACTCACTTGCTACCTGACCTTCAACAGGAGAGGACCTACACTGCAAGTGCTGCTGTGACCTGTGTCTGGAACCGACAATGGCTCGAGTCACTAGGGAAAGGGCCCCTGCCTTTACCGCTGCAGAGTTGGAGAGCCTGGTGGATGGTGAATGCTGTATGGGCCTCCAGACCAACAGGTTAGTACATTGAGAGCACGATGCATGGAGCATGAATGCAGGGAGTGCTGTATGTGAGGGCCTTGAGCAAGAGGGTGGTTGAGGGGTTGTGGGCTGTGTGCTGAATATATGGTGGGCAATGTATGTGCGTAAGGGGATGGAGGGATAAGGTGGGCCATTAGTGTAACAGGCCGGACGGTATGACTGATAACCTTTTTCTATGTGTATTTCCTCTGCAGGTCAGTGCCCATCAAAAAAAGGGCATATGGCTTGCCATTGCCAAGGACGTATGGACCCTGGGGGTCTAAGGCAGGCAGAGTACCCACTGTCGCAAATGGTGGGAGGACCTGAGATGCTGGCATGGAAGACGGTGGAAGCCCAGCTGGGGATGGCCTCCCAACGAGGAAGGGGTGCCCGTCGAACCATGACCCCCCTGATGTTCCACATACTGGCGGTGGCCTATCCGGAGCTGGATGGGCACTCGAGGGCATCACAGCAGCCACAAGGGCGTGAGTACAGTTCCCAATATACTACTTGCGTGTGATCTCTGGGTGGGGGATGTGCGCCTGTTGGTGCCCCTAGGCCAGGCCGGACATTGCAGGGTAGGTTCCATGTTGGGCAGGGGCTGATGAACTCCACCTCCAAACAAGCTAGTGGGCATCCACTACTGGGGCCTCAGGTAGGCTGCAACTGGCGTTAGGTATTACTGTCCATAGCCAGGTGACTAGCATTGTGACTGGTATTGCATTGCCTATTGCGTAGGGCTGTTCCCTGTGTGTTGTGTACGCCAACGGTGGTGTTGTAGCTGCCATTGACCAAGTGTATCCTCTGTCTCCTCTCCCCCTTTTGTTTTGTCATCCTGTCCTTCTGTGCATTAGCATCATCTGGCGGAGGAGCAGAGGCATCGGCGACAGAGGGAGCTGCATCCCACAGGGCCCATGAGGCTGAATCTACCGACGGTTGGGCACCAGTGGGCACCAGTGGGACAGAGGGTGAAGGAAGCACTACGGCAGGGACAGTTCGGAAAGTGATACCTCCTCCGATGGAAGATCCCTAGTGGCGGCGGGCACCTCTGTGGCCACCCCAACACAGGTACAGCCGCCAACCCCCGTACCAGCACTGCACTCCCAGCAGCCCTTCAGCGAGTTTCCCATGCCCGCTCACCCAGGAGGGTGGGCATCTCCTTTGCCCCAGGCACTTAAGGCCCTGCCCCAGTTAGCCCTGCTGCCCTGAGTGAGGAGGCTATTGACCTCGTGTGATCCATCTCTGTTGGGCAGTCAACCATAGTCAATGCCATCCAGGCCCTGGCAGGGCATTTGCACCCTCCAACTTCCCCGGCCCTGTCCCATGCCTCTGAACCCCAACCTATCCCAAGCACACATTCAGACCAGCATGCACCCAACACAACACATAGGAGTGGATCAGGCAAACACAAGCACCACATATCATCCCACAAGCACTCACACAAACACCATCCAGATGCTGACATACCAACATCCACTGCCTCCACCGTGTCCCCCTCCTCCTCGTCATCCACCTCCCTCCCAGTAGCGTCTCCACTCACACCCGCATGCCCTACTTCCACATCTACTGCCTCCATCACCATCACGTCTATCACTACACACCCCTTACTGGCAGTCACCACCCCCACATCCATGCACATGTCCCCTGTGTCCTCTCCCACTATGTTTGTGCCCACTCCTCCCAAAGTACACAAATGCAAGTGCTCAGACACCCAACAGCCATCTACCTCACAACAGAATCCATCCCATGCACCTGCCCCCAAACACAGCAGACACCTCCAACAACCACTCCCTCTTCCTCCACTCCCAAACCTTCATCCTCTTTCTGCCCCTGTGTCCCTAAGAAGCTTTTTCTCTCCGCCGTTGACCTCCTCCCTACCCTTCCCCCCGTCCTTTACATTAGGTCAGGGTGGTCAGATCCCAGGCTAGCAGCTCAGCCACCCAGTCCACAGCCACTGTAGTAGCTGCAGCTACTGCAGGTGTGAGAGGCTCCAAGGAGGCACCCGTCAGCACTGGCAGAGTGCCTGCACCAGCTGCCAAGGGGAAGGGCAAGGATGTACCACCAGTTGCCAGGGGCAAGGAGGCACCACCAGCTTTCAAAGGGAAGGGCAAGGAGGCACCACAAGACAGCATGGGCAAGGGCATGGAAGCACCACCAGTCGGCAAGGAGGCACCCCGAGACGGCAAGGGCAAGGAGGCACCACCATATGGCAAGGGCAAAGGACCTGCCCCTGCAGGCAGGAGGGACAGGAGGCCTGGTGCTATGACATAATCTGAGCCTCCAACACCAACCAATGAACTTCAGCCGTCCGAGGCTGCAGGGGAAGGGCTGGAGCCTCCCCCCACCACTGCCAGCACTGACACCTTCACCGCCATCATCAACGCCACCTGCACCGCCACCAGCACCATTGCCAGCAGCAGCAGCCCCAGTGGGCAGCCATCTGAGGCTGCAGGGGAAGGGCTGGAGCCTTTCCCCACCACTGCCAGCACCTCCACCTACACCACCATCAGCACCACCACCTGCACCGCCACCAGCACCACTGCCAGAAGCAGCAGTCCAAGTGGGCAGCCGCCTTGGCTGCAAGGGAAGGGCTGGAGCCTCCCCCCACCACTGCCAGCACCGACACCTGCACCGCCATCAGCACCGCCACCTGCACTGCCACCAGCACCACTGCCAGCAGCAGCCATCTGAGGTTGCAGGGGAAGGGCTGGAGCCTCCCCCCACCACTGCTAGCACCAACACCAGCACCGGCACTGCCACCACTGAGCAGCCGTCGCCGCCGGCTGGCAGTGTGTAGAACTGCCTCCATGGAGTGCAATACATCATGCTCACTGCAAATCCTGTGGGTATGACACCCAGGTGAGAGACTGTGACCTTGCACTCCCAAAGATCTGCATCACTGGGCACCAAGCCCCCTGCAGAACCAGTGGAAGAAGGCATCCACTCACCCCCTCCTTACCAGGATGAAGCACAGTGGGCACAAGGTCCCCTCCAGAACCAGTGGAAAAAGGCATCCACTCATCCCCTCCTTGCCAGGATAAAGCAAACTGGGCACAAGGCCCCCTCCGGAACCAGTGGAAGAAGGCATCCACTCACCCCCTTCTTGCCAGGATGAAGCACACTGGGCACAAAACCCACTCCAGAACTTGTGGAAGAAGGCATCCACTCGAGAGACTGTGGCTTTGCACTCCCCAGGACCAAGCAGTGGGCAAACTACCCATTTAAGAGACTGTGGTTTCGCACTCCCCAGGACCAAGCAATGGGTAAACCACCCACATGAGAGACTGTGGCTTTGCACTCCCCAGGACCAAGCAGTGGGCAAACCACCCACTTGAGAGACTGTGTCTTTGCACTCAACAGGACCAAGCAGTGGGCAAATCACCCACTTTAGAGACTGTGGCTTTGCACTCCCCAGGACATCGCACAGGGCATGTTGCCCCCTCCAGGACAAGTGATGTTGTACCATCTTCCGGCTGAAGTGCCCCGCCAATCCCCAGTCCCCCTGAGGTGCCTGTGTATTTTTGACCTGATGCCCCAGCAGTGTTCTCTCCATGTTGATGCAGGAGTAAGATGGGGCCTTGGCATATATGATGTGGCCCTATGGCCCGCGGGTATTATGGACTGGACAGTGTCCCTCCATTTGTATATCTGTAAATACTGTTATGAATTTTGAGGAAGTATTTCTAGAATTTTATTTTATTACACTCACTTTTTTCAAATCTTTTGGTCCTTGCATTATTCCTGAGGGGTACGGGGTGGATGTGTAATGTTGTTTTGTCTGTTTGTGTGTTTGTTGTTGGGGGTGTGGGTGTTGCGTGTGTGTGTCACTCTCTTTTTCCTCCCCCCTCCCCTGTGTGCTAGGTGGCAGTACTCACTGTGGTCGTCGTCGCCAGTGTTGGTATTCCTGGTGTAGGAGGAGGTAGACCAGCATGGGGAACACCTGCAGTTCGGGCACCATGGTGGTGTGATTCTTCCCTGAGTGTCAAGAGGTGAGTCCTTTGACTTCTGAGATCTGTTTCTTCTGTGCTTTTATTGTCGTTGGTACCGCCCCAGAAAGGGTGGCGGATAGGCCTGTTGTAACACAGTGGACGGAACATTGTCTTCCGCCTGGCTGTTGGCGGTTACCGCCGCAGTGCTTATTGCTACCGCCGTGGCGGTTGGTGTGTTAAAGTGGCTGTCTGTGTGAGCGGTTTCCGCCGTGGTAATAATTTGATTTTTTTTACCGCCGGCTTGTTAGCGGTATTACCGCTGCTTTTTCACTGACCGCCAGGGTTGTAATGAGGGCCATAGTTTCATAGAATACTTCCCCATATTCTGTTCAAACTTTTGTTGACTCGAAGTATCACAACAATTTGCAAAGTTTTCAATGCACTGGCAAAAAGGTCCCAGCTGCGGCAAATGTTAATCCAAGAAAGACTCTCTGGACCACAAGGAATGTATACTCTGTCATTTCAAGATGAACAGCACCAGCTGCAGCTCTTGTGGCAGTCCTATGGCCTCATGGACGTGTAGTGTCCTCATGTTAACTTCTTGCGGATTGTGGAGAGTGTTCTGCAGTGCCGTCAGAACTCTCTCCAAGTGGCGCTGTAGGACAGTGGAGTATTGTGCAGTGATGCTGGTTAGGCTTTACTATTTAATGCTCTCACAATACCCCAAAGGTGGTTGTTAGACCTGACAGTCTTAGGGCAGTCACCCCTAACTTTCTGGCTGCCTCCCTCCACTTTTTGGACACTGTTATTTGGACTCTGCACACCTTACCACTACTAACCAGTGCTAAACTGCATATGATCTCTCCCTTAATACATGGTGACATTAGTTCATACCCAGTTGGCTGATTTAATCTACTTGTAAGACCCCTGTAAAGTGCACTGCAGGTGTCCAGGGACTGTAGATTCAATGCTACTAGTGGGCCTGCAGCACCGATTGTGCTACTCCCACAAGTAGCCCCTTATCCATGACTCAGGCCTGCCATTGCAAGGCCTGTGTGTGCAGTTTCACTGCCACTTCGACTTGGCATTTAAAAGTACTTGCCAAGCCTTAAACTCCCCTTTTTCTACATATAAGTCACCCCTAAGGTAGGCCCTAGGTAACCCATAGGGCAGGGTGGTGTGTAGGTAAAAGGCAGGACATGCATCTGTGTAGTTTATATGTCCTGGTAGTGCAAAACTCCTAAATTCGTTTTTACACTGCTGTGAGGCCTGCTCCTTTCATAGGCTAACATTAGGGATACACTCATATACTGTTTGAGTGTTAGATTCTGATCTGAAAGGAGTAACCAGGTTATATTTAATATCCAGAATGGTAGTACAAAAGCCTGCTGACTGGTGAAGTTGGATTCAATATTACTATTATAGAAATGCCACTTTCTGAAAGTGAACATTTCTCTGCACTTAAATCCTTCTGTGTCTTACGATCCACGTCTGGCTGGGTTAGTTGACAGCTCCCTTGTGCATTTCACTCAGACAACCCCAAACACAGGATGCTCAGCCACACCTGCACACATCTGCATACTGAATGGGTCTTCCTGGGCTGGGAGGGTGGCGGACCTGACTCTTACATGTCAAAGGACAGTTGCCTGCCCTCCCACAATGGAATGCTAAACCCCCTACTGGGAACCTGGCAGACAGGATGAAACTGAAAGGGGACCTTGTGCACTTCGAAGCCACTCTTTGAAGTATCCCCCACTTCAAAGGCATATTTGGGTATTTAAACAGGGCCTCTGACCCTACCAACTCAGACACTTCTGGACCTGAACCTGCAACCTGTCAAGAGGAACTGCCTGACTGCTTTTCTGCAAATGACTGCTGCCCTGCTGTTGCCCTGCTGCCTTGCTGCCCTCTGGCTCTGCTGAGAAGTGCTCTCTAAGGGCTTGGATTGAGCTTGCTTCCAGTTTTCTGAAGTCTCAGTGCCAAAAAGACTTCATCTTTGCAAAGACCTCCTTGTGTGGCAAAATGTTGACGCAAAGCCTGCCAAAAGCGACGCACAGCCTGCATTGCGGTGAGAAAATCACTGCACGCCGAACCAGAACGACGCAGCCTGGACCCCCGAGTGGAGATCGATGTAGCGCCAGCACTGCGACTGGAACTTTGAAGCACGGCCCAGTGGATCGACGCATAGCCGAGCCGGAACAACACAGCCCGACTTCCTGTGAGAAGAATAGACTAAATTTCCCCGCATCGCCAGCTGGATCAACGCAGTCACTGTGACTTTGTCCTGCATGCCCAGGATTTCTCTGCATTGTCCCGGGGTCTCTAAATACCCCACAATCCGAAGAGGATCCAAGACTGAGCGCCAGAAATCGGCACAAGGCCCTGGCTGCGTGAAAAATATTGATGTGTCGTCTGGGTACACCTGGAGAAACCGATACACACCTCCCCATTTTCCACGCATCTCCTCCTCTGCGGTCCCTTGCAGATAATTTAGACACAAACCAAGTACTTTATGCTTGCAAGAGACACTTATTGCTTTTTAGGAACTAAAGACTCTTTTTATCATTTTCTAAATTGATATTTCAATGTGTCCTTATCAACTCCTGATCATTTTTGACCTGCAATTAATCAGATACATATTATATATTTTTCTAAACCGGTGTGGTGTATTTTTGTGGTGTAACACTGTGTAATTGCATGATTTATTGGACAAATACTTTACACATTGCCTTCTAAGTTAAGCCTGACTGCTCAGTGCCAAGCTACCAGAGGGTGGGCACAGGATAATTTGGAATGTGTGTGACTTACCCTGACTAGAGTGAGGGTCCTTGCTTGGACAGGGGGTAACCTGACTTCTAACCAAAGACCCCATTTCTGACAGTGGTCCTTTGGATTCACAATAATAAACCCTTAGCTCAGTCCTGGTAGTGTGGCAAAGTGTAGTCTGAGGTTCTGGTGCCAGAGGAGCTCCCTAAATCCTAGACTTAGGGGCGTAAGGGGTGTGTGTTCAAGTAGCCAATGGGCTACTAGCCCCAGTGGCTAATCTGCCCATGAGGTGGCCACATTGGGTGCTTTGTGATACCTTTTCTACCCAGAACCCTATAATTTGTTACTTTTCAAGCTGACTGAAGTCTTCCTCAGCTATACAGACCAGGCTGTCCACCTTAGAGGTGTGGCTAGCCTTCTGGGTATGTACGCCTTCTGACAAATTTTCCTGCCTGCCTGTGTGCAAATGTACCTGGGGGCGGAAGAGGCGTCTTTGTCCTCCACTGAGTAACAGCCTTCTTGCATATCAGAGGCGGTGTGCCCTTTGAAGCTCAACCCCTTAATGTGCCACTTCACTGTCTTTTCTTAGAGTGAGGGAAATGTGACCTCCTTCCTATCCAGGCCTTTGTCCTGTCTCCTTGGAAAGTTCGCACTTCTTCCCAGGGAGTCAAAATCATGTCTTAGTGGCAGCAGCTGCGAGCTGGCAGCCAGAGCACAGGAAAACTGGGGTAACTCAGTGGGCAACTTCTAAGGTTGCTTTCTGGGTCCATGCCACATCACTTTCAATATGGGATTCATGTTAGTGGTATGAAGGCACGTTGTTTGATCCCAAACATGACCCATTTCAGCAGCACCACAATGGAGCTGGCAACCTCTGGTTTGCCTTGGTGTCAGCCCATGTAAACATATGGACCGTTGTTCACTTATAGTATTCATTGATGAAAAAGGCCACCATAGGGGCATATTAGCTTGCACTTATGTGTCTTCACCTTTAACTTAATGCACCCTGACTTCTGGGCTCAGGATGCTTTCCTTAGAGGGCACTGAGATATATTAAAGATAGTGTGTTTGGCTGTGCCACACATAGTGTGGGCACAGTCAAGTTTGAGCAGTTTGCACTGCTCCTGCAGTCTGCAATGGCAGACCTGCAGCCAGTAGTTTACGTGGGTCACTCAGGGTGGCACAAACAGTGCTTCAGGCACTGGTGAACCCTTTAAAACCCATGCCCTGAGTACTCCTGGTGCCATGTACTAATGACGTATAAAGGGGTTTACGTACTTGCCAATTGGGTACACCCGTTCACATTTACCAATTAGAGAGAGAAGCCTGGCACCTGGTTCTGGTTAGCAGGCTCCAGTGCACTTTCAGAGTCCTAAACCAGTAGCTAGTAGTCCAAATGGGGCAAAATGTGGGAGTAAACCTGCAAAAAGCCTGTTTTCCTACAGGCGCTAACACGCCAAGGACACCTCCAGCACTTAAAGCTTCTGAAAGTGTACATTGTCAGGCAGTTCAGAGTATCCACTCAAGTCAAGTTCAAAGAGGTAAATGTGAGTCACAGATCACGATAAACACTACGTGGCATAATGAGGTCCAGCAGGTATATCTAGCTTGACGTATAGGTTTCATGTCACACCTGCATGACCTAGTCGTGCTACTGGTACATCTGCTGACCATAAGCAATCTGTGGAGCCCCACGACCCCAGGGGGTGATGTCTCATAAGTCACATGAGTATATAATAAAACTGTAACAGGTGTTTCAAAGTGAGGGGTTGAAACTTCACTTTTCTGCTGACAGAGGTGAATCGTGCAGGTCCTGCTTTCTTCTTTAACACCCTCTGCAAAGTTCTGGAGCGTCAACCTTTTCACTACGGGTGTTGAAATCCGAGGTGTGATGGAGAAGGGAACTGATGAAGAAGCAAGAGAGACTTTCACTTCCTGGGAATGGCCAGCTGGCAGAAAAAAAGCAACTCACATTATGTTGTTCCAGTATGATGCCTATATACTAGTTTTCAAGAGTCACTGGAAAATCAGTCAGCCTCCTTTACCCTGAAGTTAAGGAGTGGAAGAAGAACAGGTGATTGTAACAGCAGCAACCTGAGAAGAGTTCTGATACCAAAATCCAGGAATTTTCCGCAATAGAGCATTAAAATCAAGCGAGTGAAGAAGCACTCAGCACAGTACTCATATATGTGGCAAATAAGGTAAAAGAAATAACATTTTAAATGTTTTCTGTGTGCCTGCAACATGATAGTCACCTGGACTTTCAAGAGGGCTGATTGCTGTTATCGGCTTTGTCAATTCTGGCAAATTCAACAAGCGTTGACAGAGCCAGTAACTAAAGTGGCAGGCAATGGACAGTGGCAGTGTGCAGCAGGCAGAAAGAGGAGGAGAGAGAGCGAGAGAGCGAGAGTGAGATACCGAGATGCAGCGGTGCTTGGTGTCAGTGGCAGAGGGAAGGGGCAAGAACCTTACTGAGGCTGTGGGGAATAACCAAAGATGACTCTGGAAGCAGGTTTAGAGGTGGGAAAGATGGGTAGAGAGGGAAAGAGTAAAAGTGCAAGAAAAAAGGCACCAGAGACAGAGAAAGAAAGGCAGAGAAAATATGTAGGACATGCACTCTTACTGAGTTCTAAAGCTCAAAGGGCACAGAAGAAAGCAAAATGACATATATGTTCCTGATTTTCTGGAGCAGAATGATGTAATCGAAGAGCAAAGTGAAACCTCAACGGTCCAAGGACCAAGCAAAAACAATAATGAAAACCATCTACTAGTTTTAGCCTCCTATGTTCGCTTGCCTTTGGGTTATGCTCTGTGCTACTGTGCAGTGATTAAGGAGGTGCTTTGAGAATCTCTGCATTCTCGGGGCAAACTTTCTGGGGAGTGAAAAGAGATGGGACTGAACATCCTAAAAGCCTGTTTTCCTGTGAATCTGATATGGTGTGCCCGAAGCCTTTGGATTTTTAAGATGCATGTGTTGTTATGAAAGGAGTGAGTGGTACCCTGTCTGCCCACACTTTTAGGTGTGTGTGTGTGAGGTCCTCGTGGCAATGTGTTGAATGTCCTGTTCCCTCAGTTGACTGTTGCTTTGCGGACCCCGAGGGTAAGTTTTCAACATAATTGCTGTGAGTGAGACATCCTCTGTACCGTGGGAGTAGATGTGCTTGGCCACTATTGGCTATTTGTTATTGTTGCACCACCACAGTATCCGCAGTATTGAAATATCCTTGCTTGAGTTGTGCCAGTTGTAACAATATAGTCAAGATTAATATTATTTAAAACCCACACACTGGTAATCGGGTGTTTTTCTCTTTCTACTTGATGAACATTATGCACAGATGTGGAACTGCATTGCAATCTTTTGACAGGGTGCTTGCAGTTTATGCTATGTAGCGTCCTTCATGATTCACACATGGGAGCATATTTATACTTTTTCACGCACAACTGCGCCAAAGCAGTTGTGCGTCAAAAATTTCACCTCCTGCTAACGCCATCCCAACGCGCCATGCGGGTGCCTTATTTATAGAATGACGTTAGCCGGCGCTGCGGACTGGTCTGAGTTAAAAAAAATGACTCACACCAGGCAGCGCCGGCGTATGGTAAAATGGGGGTTGTGTGTCAAAAAATGCTGCAAGTCAGGTCTGAGGCAAAAATCAGGCCTCAAACTGGACTTGCACCATTTTTTTTTACGCACAATCCCCATTGACATGACTCCTGTCTTAGCAAAGACAGGAGTCATGCCCCCTTGCCCAATGGCCATACCCAGGGGACTTATGTCCCCTGGGTATGGCCATTGGGCATAGTGGCATGTAGGGGGGCCCAAATCAGGCCCCCCTATGCCACTTAAAAACGTAAATAAATACTTACCTGAACTTACCTTTAGTTCCCTGGGATGGGTCCCCCCCTCCATGGGTGTCCTCCAGGGGTGGGCGAGGGTGGCAGGGGGTGTCCCTGGGGGTAGGGGAGGGCACCTCTGGACTCCTTCCGAGCCCACAGATCCCTTAACGCCTGCCCTGACCCAGGTGTTAAAAAATGGCGCACATCAGGCTGTGTGCCGTTTTTTAAGGCCCACCCCCTCCTGTGCGTAAAAAATGACGCTGGGGTGTAAATAAGGCGCACAGGTCTTAAAGTCATTTTTTGGAAGGGAACGCCTACCTTACCTATCATTAATGCAAGGCAGTTTCCTGCTTCCAAGAAATGATGCACATGGTGGAATTTTGACACCCGCGGGGTCGGGCTTCAAAGTTTAAATATGGGGAATTGTTTGCGCCAAATGTACGACAAATCTTTTGACGCACATTCAGCGCAAACAGAGTATAAATATGCCCCATGGTTTTTTGTGACGTCCTGTCTTGAAGTATAGTATAAACAGGAGCAGATATACGTTTATACATTATGTAAATTAGGCATCTCATTTTAGAGACTTATTTGCTTTTGCCAGAGCTTTTATTGTGAATAAAAAATATATAGATAGAGAGGGTCTTTGGGTCAGCCTGCTTCAGCCATTGTCTGCTGAATGTGTCATTTATTTTGTATGAGGGTATTTTGCCATCACAGTGCTCTGTCATTGAGTCTTGCATCCTGGTGTCCTTGCACAGAAACAACAGAAACATCAGAGGCTGCATTTTTTAGCTTTGATGCAGAAGTCTGTTTGTTTTTTGCATCTATTATAAATGTTGCAGACTCTGAGCAGTGGTAGCACAATACTCTCCGTGCATACCCAAATGTGAATCCACCCCAAATCCTCAGCAGCGTTTGTGATCCAGGCAAGATGCTACTCAGAAGCTTGAGTATGCTGCCGGCTGCAGGATCTCAGAAACCCCAGGGGAAGCCGAGGTACCATAAAGTTATACATGTTGATAGGTGATCCCAGGAATTTGGGGAGCGTATAACCATCACTTGTTCGTCTTAATCCTTTCACTGTGTATCTGCATTTCTCAAAGACAAAAAACGGTTGACTGACCAATGAAAGCCAATGCTGACAGAGCAAGTTAGAGAATTTTTGGAAAAGTCACGGTGACAGCTCTCTTGTTTTGTAAGACAGAGGGGTCCTTCGCATGCCCCACCAGTATCTAAAACAGATATCGGTAAGGAAAAGAATGAGAGAAGTGGCATATTCAAGGTCTCTCTGAGGTCCCAGCATGCTGTGCATGCTAATTTACAAATGTAGATTGTGGTATGATCAGTGGCGAGCTCTCGAGAGGAAGTCTCTGATGGGGATGTAGTGAGGTGTCAGTTTCTGTAGGAAATGATAGAGCTCTGGCCCAGTATGCTTGTGGGTGGTGCACAAAAGCTTGAGCTCAATTCAGGCCTCAACCAGGACCCAGTAGAACATTTTAAGGGAACGTTTGATATGATCTCGCTTACAGACGTTTAGGCACTTACTCGCTATCTGACTATAGTTTAGGAAGTAAAATAGAAAACCCCTAAATGAGATCAGGAGACTATCTGTACCAGAAAGAATGTGAGAAACAGTGTATTAGAGATTTCCTTGAATTCGCAGCAGGCTTTTCTGTCTGATTTACATATGCACAGTGTGGCATACCTAAACTCTGATTCAGTTTCCTTCATATATCATTTCCAGTTAGAGCGGAGCAGCGTCGCCCACTGAAATGCCGTTAAAAAAGCACGGGGGTTTGCTGAGTGGCAGCAATATCAGGGAGGAGCAGTGAGTTGCTTGTGCACTAGTTTAAAAGTGCACAAGTATTTTTGGGTGGCCGTCTTGCGATGGCCAGCCAGACATACCCATCTTAATCCTCTCCAACCCAGCTGTTTTAGACAGACAGCCAGGTTAGAGAAAGCAGAGGCCTCCAGTGCTCTTGAGAGTCCCGAGAGAGTCCGCTCCCTCCATTGGCGGTGCTGCTCTTGTGCTGGCTACCAGCATGAGAGCAGCACAAGGATTGGTTAGGACAATTTGTTGGAGCCCGTGGAGCCTGTAGGAGACAGACCAGAACACGGACTTGAGCGAGGATGTCGTGCTGCAAGCAAGGTAAGTGGATATTTCTTTCTATTTACAGTCGGCACTCACCTTGCATGCATGCACCCTCCCACAACCCATTTCGCCTTCCCCCTCCAGTCTAACTACATGCCAGCCGCAGCTGCCCATTTCAAGCAATATGCTTCATTGTCTGTGCTCGTGTGTTATATTTTGATGTCCCAGACTGTTTTGAACTTCATGAGCATTGAAGTAAACATGCATTGACCAAGCCACAAAGTCAGTGTTTAATGCGCTAATGTATTTGTGTATGTAAGTGGTTGCATGTGTTAGCAATTGAACTGAGACCACTTGTCTTTACTATAGCATGAAAATTGTACCCAATGTGCTTTAAAATCATGGCTGTTTTAGTCAACTTTTTAAAACAAATCCTGGGTGGAAGAAACTACTAATTGATCTGAATACTGACTTTTACAGGCTGACAAACTTTGCTGGCCTACTGTGATTCAAGTTGCATACATGACTGATATTCTGCTATCCTTCCACGTATTAAAAAAAAAAAAACGGCCACCTATAAACATATTCAGCAATCCGCGCACCCGCATAGTCAGTTAATTATAGAATACACTCTTCAGTCTAACAAAAAAGAACCCAGACCTAGTGGCATTATCAATTGTTTTTTGTTCAAAGCATTAAACTTGCTTTTCCATTAACATGTCTTTGTGTTTGTTAAACATTATCCCTATGCCATTATTCCATTCAATTTCAGAGCCACACATTCATGCTGAAAAATATCCCACAAAGAATGGGAGGGGACAGAAAAGTAAAGAAATTCCTTTACCATGATCCAGAAAGTGACATGTAACATGACATGTTTGATTGATCAGTTTTAACTGATATTTTCTGCACTCTTGGGTGGCCACCCCTAGCATTGTCCTGTGGCGTCTTGAATGCGGTCCAACTTTAACAAATTCTATACACAGCGATAAATCTAAGTCTATTATTTCTGCATCATGGCACACAGGGCATTTTTCATAACGTGTTGCTGAACAGTATGCCCCGGTAGAGTTATGCATTGCTCTGAAAGAACAGGGAAACCATTTTTCAGTCCTCAGTAAAGGGAAAATAAAAGAGGATTGCTTTGCTAACCCTAAACATATGGATCTCACACAAAAAGAAAAAAAAACTGACCCATCCAACGAACACTCCGCCACATACAAAAACCAAGAATGGTCAACCCAGAGAAAAGATGCACTTCAGTTTTCCTACAATGCAAACTGGTCCGTTAGTAAGTTTTAGGTGATGCTAGTGAACAGGAAGCAAAAGCCGCACTGTTGTGTTTTTACTTTTGTACAGCGCAAAATCAGCCCAAGGTAACAATTTACATGAGCACCAGTTACTTTACACAAGAGCAGATTCATTTTCATTTTATATTTTAGGCATGGGGACATTAAGGCCCTCATCATGACATTGGTGGTAAATGCTGGTTACCGCCGCAGTGAAAGCCGCCAACATACCATATTATGACACACACACACATACCAATCCGATAGAATACTGCCACATACACAAATCCGCCAGCCCAAAGGTCAGCATTAAAGAGTTGGTACCAACACCCATACCGTTATGCCAATAATACAACTTCCACCACATTATGACCCACAAATCACCACGGCGGATATTCAATGGTGCTAAACCATTGGCGGTACACACCGGCGTGCTCAAAATGGACACCCAAATACAAAACAACACTTCATTGACCAAACCTGAAATCACACACCGGACACTGACACACACACCACACACCCCCACCCACAGCACTATAAAACACACACCCACATTACCCACAGCCCTTTACGAACACCAATTATTGCTGCTAGACTGAAACCAAGACCACTGAGACAACTAGAAACACACACCACAAACACCCATACATCTGTCATGCACCCCACATCCCACACCTCACCACATTACTCAATGCCCTCTCACCAACACACACCACACAACACCTATGCCCCCACTAAGGCAACCTTGTTTCACTGATGAGGAGTTGCGGGTCATGGTGGAGGAAATAGTCGAAGTAGAGCCACAGCACAGGTCCAGCAAATATCCATTGCCAGGAAGATGGAGTTATGGCGGAAAATCATGGACCCGGTGAATGCTGTGGGACAGCATCAAAGAACAAGGGATGACATCAGGAAGAGGTGGAATGACCTATGGGGAAGGAACGTTCTGTGGCAGCAAGGCACCAGCTCACCACCCAGAGGGCTGGGGGTGGACCCCCACCTCCTAGCCCAGAGCTCAGAGCATGGGAGGAGCAAGTCTTGAAAATACTGCATACTGAGGGACTCGCTGGAGTTGCAGGAGGACTGGACACTGGTGAGTCAAAAATGTACTACTTATCACCCCCAAACCTGCATGCCATCACACCCCCTCACCCTCCCCCATCACTCCACTCCATCCCACACACTGCACCTACACATATGACTAACCCCAATGCCTAGCCCTGCCTGCTATACCAATGCATGGACAGCCCTCCCAGCCCTGCATGTACACCCATCGCAAAAGCATGCACAGCATGGAGAACTACCAATCCCATAATACATCACCATACACAAACAAAGGTGGCAGGGCAACAGCAACGATAGAGGGGTAGCTACAGATGTACAATTTGTCACAGACATGAGGCATAATACATCACTTACATCCCCACAGGTGCCCTAGCCAATCTCAGCGGAGAGGAGGTGCCACGTCTAACCAGTCCCCAACAGAAGATGACTCCCGTGATGACAGCAACTCTGTATTTCTGGATCTGGATGAACTACCTGGCCCATCAGGGACCACTGCTCATTCGGCCACCCCAGCCCACTCACAGTCCACCACAGAGCCTCCCCCATCAGTATCCAACACCACAGCACCCACCCAACGTCCCCACACCTCTGCCCCCAGGGCACGTCAATCAGCAGTGTGCCCACCTGTACAGGGACCCCAGTCCACACCTCACACCCAAGACAATCAGGGTCCTGGGGTCAGTGCTAGTGGGCACACCGCTCAGGGGACACAGGCCCAGGGGAACAGGGACACTGGGAGGACCGCTGTGCACCAGGGGGAGGACAGGCCCAGGGAACTGACTCTCCAGGAGGTACTCACCAATGTCCTGGGGGTTTACCAACAATCCCAGGACATGATGGGCCAGATACTTACCTACATGCAGGAGGAACACCATCAGGAGATCAGAGAGGATTTGCAAGCCCTCAAAACCACCATGATCTCCATAGCAGGGTTGCTGGATACACGGCCAATATCATGAGGGAATGAACAGCACACCAGCGGGTCCTTACCACTAGCCAGCCTACTGACCAGCCCTCCATTTCTGCTGCAGCTAGTGGGCCGGAGGCCCTGCCACACGACCCACAGGCCACCAACACCCCTCCCCCTGCAGAAGGTGAACCACCCCGCAAATGTTCCCTGCAACCCAGACAGAAGCCAGAGACACTTGCCAAGACCAAGAGCACCGCCAGGAAATAAGAGCCTCCTGAATATCCCACTTGTGTCCCACCCTGTCACCTTGTCCACTTTGACCTGCCTTTGCTCCCCTTCCTATGGCACATTGGAAACTGGACCTGTGCTACAAACAGAATGGAACAATACTCTATCTAGACTTTCCTCTACCATCACCCCATTCCATGCACTTTTCTATCACTTATTTGCACTACAATAAACACCCTTAAACACAATTTGACTGATAGTGTTTTATGTGATGAAAATGTGCATTTATGGAAACAGTTACATCACGTGCAAATGATCTGAAAACTGTAATAGCATACAATTAATGACCTGTAGCTGTCTGTAGTCATCACATAAGTACACTGTTGTAATATCACCAACATCTGCATAATGAGAAGCCATAGGTGACAGTAAGTTGGGATGCAAAGGAAGTGAATGCCATCCTGCTACAGCCACACAGATAAAATAGTAGTCAGAGAAGTGGTCACTTACACTGTCTCACCTGTGTGTCATTGGAAGTATTGACGTATAACTGATGTTGTCCACATCTTTATCCTCTGCCTCCTCATCGTCCTCAGAGTCCACTGCTGCCACAGTGGCATTTCCAGTCCCCTCCTTCTGCAGATAAGGCACTTGTAATCTGGGGGCCAGGTTGTGCAACATGCAGCATGCCACTTCTATCTGGCTGACCTTTTTGGGTGAGTAGCACAGGTCATGGTAGGTTCATGGCAGGCACAGGAACCTGGCCTTCAGGAGGCCGCAGATCCTTTCAATAATTCTCCTGGTTCGCCCATGTGCATCATTGTAATGATTCTCAGCCCCTGACCTGGCATTCCTCACAGGGGTCAGGGGCCACCATAGGTTTGGGTAGCCTGAGTCACTTCCAAGTATTGAGGGACAAACTTTAGCCTTACACAATGGTATGGGGTTAACACCAGAAGGCATACACTGACATACATTGGGTGGGCACTGAGGCTCACCTCTTAGCCACACTCTGTGCCTCTGTAGTTGTGCCATCACATTTGGTATGCAGCTATTCTCCCGAACAAAGGTGTCATGCACCGACCCAGAATACTTGGCAGTGATGTGGGAGATGTACTGGTCCACCAGGAACACCATTTTCATATTGAGTGAGTGGAAACTCTTCCGATTCCTGAACACCTGTTCATTCTGGCGGGGGGACAAACGCAATATGTGTTCCGTCAATATGTGTTCCCAATATTGGATTTATGTCCAATTTCATAGAATCCTGCCTTCACAGTAGTCAAATCATTCTCCTGGCGGAAAGCAATGTAGCTTCTCACGTGTTTGACCAAGGCAGACAGAACCCTTGCCAGCACAATTGAGAACATTGACTGTGACATTCCTGCTGCCAAGCCCACTGTCACTTGGAAAGAACCAGTTGCCAGGAAATGGAGCACTGATAGAACTTGCATAAGAGGAGGGATCCCAGTGAGATGACGCATAGCTGATATCAAGTCAGGCTCCAATTGGGCACACAGCTCTGTGATTGTGGCCCTGTCCAATCTATAGGTGAGTATTATGTGCCTGTCCTCCAGTATAGCCAAGTCGACATGGTGTCTGTACACAGGGGCTTGTCTCCTCCTCCTATTCATCCACAGTGGTAGGTATCTAAGGGACACAAGAGTGAGTAGGCTGTCACAATTTTAACAATGAAACCACCACCTCGGTGTACATAGAGCATTAATGTGATGGGACAGTGGGAATGGCAATGTACGTGCAATCTTCAGCAATGAAGCAGTTATGGATTAACTGAATGTTGTCCAGCACCATCAAATGGCAACCGCTTGTCCTGTATCTAGGGACGGGTGGAAGTTGCCCATTGAGGCAGAAGGCGGTCTCGCACCGCCATGCAATTCCTCATTGGCTAATATTGGGCTCTATGGAGTAAAGTGGCCAATGGGGATCACCGGCGGCAATGACGGTGTACACCGCAGCGGATGTGACTGCCATTTCTATCTAAATCCTCACTTGATTCCTGACTTTCCACAGGACAACACCTACACTGCATGTGCTGCTGTGACCTGTGTTTGGAACCTACGATGGCCTGTGTGACCGGGAAAGGGCCCCTGCCTTCACTTCAGAGGAGCTGGAAGTGGACCTACCCCAGTATGGACACTGTATGGGCCTCCAGACCATCAAGTGAGTACAAGGTTGCATGGAGATGTGTGTGCAAGCATTGTGTCATTTGGGAGGGTGGTATGTCTGTTGGTAGTGTACATGGTAGGTGCCAGGTGATGTGTGTGCCAATAAATATGGAAATGGTATTTGTGGGCCGTATGTATGACAGGCTAGATTGTATGTGTAATGGTGTCCCCCTATCTGCATTACTTCTGCAGGTCAGCACCCATCAGAACCCATCAGAAGAAGAGATTGTGGCACGCTATTGCCAAGGATGTGTGGACCCTGGGGGTCTACAGCAGGCAGAGCACCCACTGTAGGAAATGTGGGAAGAGCTGAGATGCTGGGCATAGAAGACTGCGGAGGCCCAGCTGGGGATGGCCTCCCAACGAGGAGGGGGTGCCCTTCTGAACCTGACCCCCATGATGGCCTGCATACTGGCCCCTGATCTGGGTGGGCACTTGAGGGCATCACAGCAGCCACAAGGGGGGGTGTACAGTTGGTGTAACTAAAATCATTACTAGGTGGCATGGAATCCAGGTGGTGGATGTGAGTCAGTGGGTCCCCCTTAATGCCAGGTCAGACATTGCAGCATGACCCAGCTCAAGGGTAATGGGTGTATAGCAAATTCAGGTAACCTAGCTAGGTTGTATTCCATGTCAGACAGGGGTTAGTGGGTCCCAGGAGGGCTGCAGTTGGCAGTGTTTGGCCCTCATCTTGCTGTGGCACCTAGCCAATTGATTGCCAGTGTGGTGCATAGTGCTCAATCATGAACCCTGTGTGTGATGGTAATGTGTATGCCAACTGCGGTGTTGGTGCTGTAATGGACCCAGTGTTCTCTTTCTCTCTCCCCCCTTTTTTCTTCTGTCATCCTGTCCATGTGTGCATTAGCATCATTTGGCAGAGGAGCAGGGGCACGGATGACAGAGGGAGCTGCATCCCACAGGACACAGGAGGCAGAGTCTACAGACCCTGAGGGAACCAGTGGGACGGAAGGCAAGGGGAGCACCATGGTGGAGACAGGAGGAGACAATACTTACTCTGATTTCTCCTCCGATGGGAGCTCCCTGGTGGTGGCGGGCACCTTTGTGACCACCCCAGCTCCAGGTATAGCCACCACCACCTGTACCAGCACTGCCCTCCAAGTTGCCCCTCACCGAGTTGCTCATGCCTGCTCACCCAGGAGTGTGGGCATCTCCTTCGACCCGGGCACCTCAGGCCCTGCCCCAGTGAGCCCTGCTGCTCTGAGTGAGGAGGCTATTGACCACCTGAGAACCATCTCTGTAGCGCAGTCAGTCATAGTGAATGCCATCCAGGGGCTGGCATCCAGGATGCAGCAATGCAATGCATTCCTGGAGGGCATCCACGGTGGATTGGCAGCCTAACAGAGATCATTTCAGGCTGTTGCCTCCTCTCTGATGGTGGCCATTGTTGCTGTTCCTACCGTCCCCACTCCAACTACCACTTCCCAGTCCCAGTTTCCTCAACCGCAACCCATCCCATGCAGACATACTGACAAGCATGCACACAAAACATCACACTAGAGTAGCACAGTCAAACACAGGCAGCACACTTCAGGACACAAGCACTCACACAAACAATAGACAGTTGCACACACAACAACATCAACTGCCTCCACTGTCTCCCCCTCCGCCTCCTCCCCCTCACCGTCACATCTTCACTCACACCTGCATGCACTGCTTCAACAGCCAGCACCACCATCACCACACCAATCAGCACACACACCTCACTAGCAGGCACCTCCATAACATCCATCCATGCGTCCCCTGTTTCCTCTCCCACCCTGTCTGCCCCCCCCTCCTAAGGGACACAAATGCAGGCACCTAGACACCCAACAGCCATCCACCTCACATCAGTACACTGCCCATGCACCTGCACCCAAGTACAGCAGACATACTCCTCCAACAACCACTCCCTCAACCTCCACTCCCATCCCTCCTCCCTCATTCCACCCCACCATCCCTAAGAAGCTTTTCCTTGCCCAACTTGACCTCTTTCCTCCCCCTCCACCCCTGTCCTGCTCATAAGAGCAGGGTCCACATGACCCAGCCCAGACACCTCCTAGTTGTGGAGACATTAAAGTGAAGGATCCCACTCCACCAGCCAGGAAAGTGAAGGATCCCACCCCACCAGTCAGGAAAGTGAAGAATCCCACTCCACCAGCCAGGAAAGGGAAGGATCCCACGCCACTAGCCAGGAAAGTGAAGGATCCCACTCCACCAGCCAGGAAAGGGAAGGATCCCACTCCACCAGCCAGGAAGGAAAAGGTTCCCACTCAACAACCAATGACAGGAGAGGTTCCCACTCAACCACCAATGAAAGGCAAGAAGCCCTCACCTCCAGCTGAGACACATTAGCCCTCACATCCAGCAGAGGCTGCCCAGGGGACACCTCCCCCAGCCGAGACAATGCAGCCCTCACCTCCAGCAGAGGCTGCCCAGGGGACACCTCCCCCAGCAGAGACAATGCAACCCTCACCTCCAGCAGAGGGCATGTAGGTCAACCTCCATGGACTGTTGTACAAGGACCCCCCTCAAGAAGCAGTGGGCAAGTTCCCCACTTCAGAGACTGTGGCCTTGCTCTCCCCAGCATTGGGAAATGGGCATGGAGCCCTCTCCAGAAGCAGCAGGCCAGCTCCCCTCCTCAGAGACCATGACCTTGCACTCCCCAGCATTGGGAAATGGGCATGGAGCCCCTTCCAGAACCAGTGGGCATGTTCCCCACTTCAAATGAGGTGCCCCCCCCACACCCCTTCACCCTGATGTGCCTGCCCACTTCCAACATGTTGCCCCTGCACAGTTTGGTGCGGATAAAGTCAGGATCAAGTTGGGGGTTGGACGGTGCCCTGTGGCCTTTTGTACTTTGGACTGGGCATTGGCCCTTTCTGGACAATTGTTCATGTATTTTTTTTGTCACTTCGGTAGTTATGGTGGTTGTTAGCATGAAAATACATTTTCAATTCGGCCTTACAGTTGTCCTTGCATTATTATGAGGTGTGTCCTATGACATTGGCCCCCATTATGACAATGGCGGTAAAAACCGCCCATGACCGCGGCGACGACCGCCAAAAGACTGTCGCTGCGGCTACCATCCGTCTGCCATAATATGACCACAGCCGGACTTCTGCCACAAGAAGGGCAGAAATCTGGCTGTGGCCATATTGGCAGATGGCGGTAAGGTGGCGCTGGTACCACATGCAACATCATGCCAGTAGACCGTCGCCAGTCGTATTATGAAAAATAATACGGCCTGGCGGTGTTCTGCTGGCGGGCACTGCTGGCGGTAGCAGCACCCCGTCCCGTCACCTGCCTGAAGATACCCTGGATCCAGGTAAGTGGGGTTTCCGACAGGGGAGGGGGTGGGGGTTGTTGTGTGTGTGGGGGGGGTGCATGTATGTGCGAGTGTGTGCTTGAATGTGAGTGTGTGTTTAGTGTTGTTTGAGTTCATGTATGAATGTGTGTGAGTGCGTTTGTGAATGAGTGTGAGTGCATGTATGTATGGAAATGTGAATGCGTGTCTGCGTGTATGTTTTGATGTGTGTGCGGATGTGTGCCCGAATGAATGAATGCATGTGTATGTATGTGTGGATGAGTGTGTGTCTGCATGTGTGTGTGTGAATGGGGGCGTGAATGTGGGGGGGTGGAGGAGTGTCTGGGGAGGTTTGGGCGGAGGGGGCCTCCTATTAGTGACAGAGAAGGAATTCCCTGTCACTGATAGGGCCTACCACCATGGTTTATGTGGCGTTACGTATGCCACGAAAACCATGGCAGTAGACAGGGTCATGATACTGCCTGTGGCACAATGACAGCCACTGGGCTGGAGATTCTTATCTCCAGCCTGGCGGCTGCTACCGCCATGGCTGTCGGAGTGGTACATTGGTAGATTGACTTCAGCCAACCCTCCAATGTCATAATGTGGCGGTAAGAACCACCAGCCTGTTGGCAGTACTACTGCCACATTAGCTTTGACTGCCGGGGTCATAATGACCCCCATTGTTTTTTGTCTGCAGCTGTTGTGTGTATAGTGTATGTGAAGGATGTCTGTTGTGCGTGTGTGTGTGTCACTATCCTTTTCCTCCCTCCCTCCCTTGTGTGCTAGGTGGCTCTTCTCACCATCATCATTTTTGTCAGCGTTGGTGTTCCAGGTTGAGCATGGCGTAGAAAAGCATCGAGAAGACTTGCAGTTCCAGTTCCATTGCAGCATTGATCTTCTCTGTGTCTCTGATGGTGAGTCTTTGGTCTTCTGTGCTGTGTTTCCTCCAGGCTTTTTTTTGCGTTGGTACCTCCCTGGAAATCGTGGTGGTTTGCTGTGTCATGATATGGTGGGCGGTACCTTGTCTTCTGTCTGGCTGTTGATGGCTACTGCCGTGGTGAGTGGTATTAACGCCCTGGCAGATGGTATGATACATTGGCTGTCTATGGGAGTTATCACCGCCATGGTCTTAATTTGGTAGTAATTACCGCCAGTCAGTTGGCGGTATCACCGCCAATGTCATAATGACCACCTAAGTGACTTGCGTAGTATCACAGGATGTTAAACTGACACCGGATCGTGAACCTGGAACTCCACCGCCATTGTAAGCTCCTCTAGCTTTCACAGCACAACCTCCCCTGGCGGCAGACGAAGAAATTGAGGGAATATGTTCGTACTCTCATTTCACCTGTAGTTGTGCATAGGAGGAAACAGTGATGAAAGCGTATCACTATTTTTGCTGTTCTGATAATACGGTACAGAGCAAAAAGTGATGTAGTTACATTTTTTTTTAGTTTGAATGACTGGAAAAACTTTGAGCCAAAACGTTTTTGATCTGTTTCTTAATACCTAGGCAGAAAAAATAGTCCAAATGTGCACTGTTCTGACTGACACAAAATTTGTATGGATTATGGCCTGTTAACAAATCGTGTTTTTTCATTAAATAATACCTATGTTGCCAAACAGTGAACAATATTTTACTTACTATTTGCCTTCACAAAAACAGATGGCAATATCAATAGTGAGTGGATTCATAAAAGGCCAGCAAATGTCTTTCATTTCGTAACCACACAGGGCAAATTAAAAAAATTGCATAGTGCAAGGACTGGGCTGCGGAAGTGATAGCAGTAGCTAACCCACTTCTGTAGTCTAAAGTATGTATAGCAAGTACAGACCGTGCAAAATAATGCAGGTTATGGCAACACTGGAAAAAAGTACCAACATTTCATCACCTCACAGCTTGAGCACTTAAGGCCTTGTTTGGACAGAATACTCAATCACAGATCTAATAAATATCCAATCTGTCGTACTTTAGCCTAAGGCACTTGTAAATTGCCAGAGGGGATATCTGCAGTGATTTGAAGGAATATCACATCCTCTAAACTATAAATAAGACCCACAGTTTGTTAACCTTACACTTTTATTGTACCATGCACTGCTATTTAACCCTTAACTTCAGGTTAGGTGCTGTCTGATTTACTGGTATGTAGAATTTGTCTTGGCCTTTCCCAATGATTTAGGCTTTGTAGGGCACAGTCTAGATAAGTACTTTTAAACTTCCACAAAACACATGTGACAGTGGCATTATGTGAAATGAGGGAGCCTCTCACACCCAACAGAATGTGATGAGACACCACCCCCAAGACTCTCATATTATACAGATATTCATAGGCCTTAGAATGAATGGAAGCCTTCTGAAGGAGTGAGCTTCAAGCTGTGCTAGGGCTACACAGGCCTGCGTTATGCCCCAGCCAAGTGAGTGGGTTTTGCACTTCTGTTAAAATCTGCAATAGTCTGTCCCATGGTCTCTCAATCCACATGGGTAAAACATTGTCTTCCTGTCCTACTTTGGATGGTTGGGACTCCTTATCTTAGTGTTCATGTTTCACTTTTATTGTCTTAATGTCAGTGCCTCCAGGTTGCAATGTGTAAATTAGTGATTGTCTATATCATATTGGCTGATAATGAAAATCACCCACTTTTTAGAGGAAGTGCTAAATGCACAGGAGAATCCACTTGCTGGTGTGCCGTATGCCAAAGTGAAAAGACAGGAATGCACCATATTTACACAATTTGGTGCATTCATGTCCTTTCCCCCTGTGCTGATGTTACACCTCACCTCTGGAGGCATAAGGATTTGCTGCATCCCGAGATTTGAAAGTTCCATGGGTGTTGCATGGGAAAACCCACAGCAACGCCCATGGAACACCTCCCTGGAGCAGAGTAAGGCAACACAGCGACTTGGGATGCTTTGCCTTGCTCCATATCTATGAAGCCATTCAAAGACATGCAAAGTGATGGTGTGTGGCATTGTAAATAACAGTTGAAAGGTTTACGCCTCCAGAGTGTCACAGAAAGTAATGCTCAGGCAGCGCAAGCCTCTTATAAATTAGCCCCCTTAGGCCGACAAGGCTCTACAAATTCTCACGCTCTACACAATGGCTAAAGGCCACAGATGGCCAACGTATTCTGGAAAAAGGGATATGCATATTCAAGGCGACTTTACCTACAATCTCAAACCCTACAGACATAGGTGTCCTGAATGTTTTCATGTAAAATATAATCAAATTGATTACTTCTTTAACCCTAAAGCACAATCACTGAAAAACAGAATTTGTCACTATCCCACATAATCTTCAGCTTCAGACCAAAAATGGATAGTGCAACTGACACTTTTGGACATTTTTCTAATACTATTATTTTCTGCAAAATCAAGCATCTTCAACATTAACCAGAAGCTAACCATAATACCATATATCTAAGAAACGGTGGAAACTGAAACCAGTGATGGCCTCCCATAAAACTCAAACCAATGGTACCTCCCTCTACCTTCAGAATAGAAGTTCAAGCCAATAGGCTTCTTACATAGCAACATCTTCCTAGCTGGCCTCCTCAGATTTGCCTTAGCTCATCCCAGTGGCACTCAATGTGCAGCAGCAGAACTTATCAAAGAAGTAAAAAAATCAAAATCACCCCCACACAGAAATGTGTCTCCCTTCATGGAATTATCATGGAAACTGTCATAGTAGTTGCCCTTTTAATGACCAGCACTGCAATGCCATGTCTGCAAGCTTGTGTCTATATATGTACGTAGATGGCATTTCTGTAGTGAAAAATGAGCCAAGAAGGAGCAGAGCACTGCACAGGGTTAGAGACAAACATGAAGTAAATCAGTGATAGGAGAGGTAGCTGGAGTGTGGTTGGCTAATACATTGCGATGAAGTGTTCTCTAAAGAAATGTCTTCAACTCTTTCCTAAATTAGAGCAGCACTGGGACACTCTTGATCAATATGGGGAATGCCCAGCTCCTAGAAGCATAAATGGAATAGGCCTGCTACCTTGTGTTTGCTTTATTTTTTACACTTCTTAGGGCCACATGCAGGAAGCCTTTTGCATGTCGCAAACTGCGAAAAACGCAGTTTGCGACATGCAAAAGGTCTAACGCGATTCACATCCTCAAATTGCAAGTCGGTACCGACTCGCAATTTGAGGATGCGACTCGCAAATAGGAAGGGGTGTTCCCTTCCTATTTGCGACCGCATCGCCATGCTGAGTTGCTTTGTGACCCCGAATGCGGTCGCAAACCAACTCGCAGTTACCATCCACTTGAAGTGGGTGGTAACGCATTCGCAAACGGGAAGGGGTCCCTATGGGACCCCTTCCCCTTTGGGAATGTCGCTGAAAATATTTTTTCAGAGCAGGCAATGGTCCAATGGACCACTGCCTACTCTGAAAAAATTAAACCAAATGGTTTCATTATTTTTTTGAATTGCAACTCGACTGCAATTAAAAAAAAAAAAAACTGCTTTATTAAAAAAAGCAGTCACAGACATGGAGGTTTGCTGTCTCCAGCAGGCCACCATCCCTGTGAGTGCAGGGACTCGCTATGAGGTCGCAATTTGCGACCCACCTCATTAATATTCATGAGGTGGGTCTTTGCGACCCCATAGCAAGTCTCAGAAGGTGTCTGAGACACCTTTCTGCATACAGATTAGCGAGTTGGAATTTGCGAGTCGGTATGACTCGCAATTTGCAAGTCGCAAATTTTATTTTGTGCTACATCTGGCCCTTAGTCTTTAGTTGGATGGCTACTGGTGTGCTGGTTGTGTTGACTTTGCAAATAAAGTAACTGGTTTTGAAGATGGTGAGGGCCAGCAACAAATGCCAATGGAGTTCCAACAAGATTAGGTGATGTAATCATATTTTGTCAGCCATGGATTAGACATGCTTCTGCATATAGGATGCCCTTAATGGGTGCAATTGTGGAATCTGGAAAGCCATTGAGGAGGGTGTTACACCATTCTTATACAAGAACCAGGGCCTGAACAGCAGGTCTGGATGAAACAGTTTCAATTTCTTTAGAAGGCAGCTGATACTAGACCATCTCTGTTTTTTTGTCAAGGTATACCTTGAGGGTGAGAACATGTTTTGTGTCCGACACCACCATTTCATTCGTAGTAGTCTCAGACCGATGAAAGTCCACAAATTGTTCACATGCACTCAGAGGACACTCCTAGCCAATAGGATACATTATTATTGTTTTAAAGGAGAACTCTTTCTTTCGAGGGTTTGTCTTCCGAAAAACTTTCCAAAATGTCTTCCATGAGTCATGGCATGGTGGGGCTGCGATCTCTGTCACTTTTTCTCTACAGTGGCTCTAGCCTCATGGCTTTACCTACCTTTGGCAAAACAGTGTGCTAGTGTGGTATTAAACTGTAGATTTGGTGAACTAGCCATCCCGGGATGGCTGAGAAAGTACCTTCCCCACCTTTGTGACACACTGCAAACTATTAATGCGCTTCCAAGCTATTCTTGAGACGGATCTCCCTCTTCAATCTAATACTGGGTATTATACTTGTCATACACTTGGTCGCCTGTAAAGTGGTCTGCTGCCCATGTGGTGATCTGCCTACTGTAATCATATCTTTAATAATAATCAAATAAATGAATAAATTAACCAGTTGGACTTTTGTGCATGCTAAAACAAACTAAATAGATACTTCTGACAAAAAATGTGGATTTATGTCACTCTTCTTTCACAATTATATATTAAAAATCAATCTAAATAGAAATTTACATCATTCAAACATATTTCTAAATTATATCTTTGGTTTAGAGCTGAACATTCCTGTATGCTCATAATAATAGAAACAACACATAATTCAGTATGGTGTGCAATAAATTAGGTTTTGATCAATCAATAATTAGGAGATTGAGCTAGCATGGCCAACATCGCAACAAACTTGTATCACATCTCAACACAAAAAACTTACAATTGTATGTCCTAAATAAAGGCTTAGCATGTGTGCCCATCCCCAGCAATTAATGAATTCAGGCGATGTGGTGAACTAGCTGAATTTTGTAGAAGGATTACATTTGCTGCATATGTTGCATATTCAAAGGGGACAGTGGAGATAAGGAAGGTTTTGGGCTCCGTAGGAAGTCTAGTTTTATCCCAGCCACGAGTGCCATTCCAATTGAAATACAAGCATTTGAGCACACAGTGGTTAATGATGTTGAAAAAATTGATCCCACACATTTGAAAACTTTCTATATTATGGCCAGGGAGGACAATGCTCTGGTAATAAAACCAGTGGATAAGGTGGGCGCTGTTATGTATAATTATCCACTGACTATACAATAGTGGTCATGTCTCCTAGAAGACAATACAAATATCAATTCTTGAATTTAGATCACACAAAAGCCCTAGACATCGAGATAGCCAACATGATAGAAGAAGCTGAAATAGGTAATTGGATAACAAAACAGGAAGGTGATATTTTAAGGAACAATTAATCAGTTATCTTATATTTCCACCCCCCTTGCAAATACAGAAGACTAAGACACCCCTACTGAATGCTCATACTGTCAGCAAACCCCTATGACGGTTATGTGATTATTTCCTCCACCCAGAGAAGAACCTGTTAATGGGAATCATCATAGATAACATGTATACCAGCTTACTATAAGAGAAAGCCTCGAATACTAATAACTATGCACGTTTATGACACCTAAACACTTTGTGCTTGAAAGTGCGAGGATAGCTCTGACCAAGAACTTTTTTTAATTCAAAGGCACCCCATGTCTACAGATAAATGAGACTTCTTTGGGGAGCACTTTTGCCCTGGGCATAGCGTATTTCTATGTACACCATTTACATTGGTTTTGCAAATATACTGGGTTCATCCCAGAGCCCTTAAGGTCCCAATTTCTGAAACAAGCTGAATACAAAATTAAGCCAGGAGACCTGCCTGGCATTGTTCATGCCCCTGAGCTCCCCAAGGGAATCCCTGTATTCTTTCAGCTCCGGCATGATCCAGAGACAGACCCAGTACACTAGTGGGTTTAGTGTTGTCAAACTGGAGTTATATTTGATACCCAGATCAATGAAAAGAGGAGTTAAAGGAGTACTCTGCAACATGTTAAAAATGATCTCACAAAAGAGTTCTCTGCAGTAGCTAATTTTGGGGTATCAGCAAGCCCCCAAACCTCTGCTCCAAAGAGGAAACATTCTGGGTTTTTGCATGATAAACCTCCAATGCAGGAGACTGATCCTCAGTGCGTTTTCCTATGTAGTCGGAGAATGGCTTTGGATCTGTTCTGGATAGAGATTTTAGTAAGCTGAGGTTCCCAACTAAGTTTATCCAGTATCCTAACACTGAGCTAATCAATGCTGTCAACTCTTTCAGGGGATTCATTTCCAGCTCTTACTGAAGAGTTTTTGATGACACCAGGCCCGAAAACCATGAATTTAGTTTTGGATGTGTTCAGTTCAAGGCCTCTAGATTTGCAAAACCCCATGAATTCATTAATTTAAATCTGTGATCCCATTGGAGCCTTGGAGATAAGAAGGGAATCATCAGCAAAGAGCAGAATGGGAACTTTTTGGTGTTTAATACAGGCAAGTCATTCTGGCAGTTCAAAAGTACCTGCACCACATCATTTATGTACAGAGTGAACAGGGTGGGAGCGAGGATGCCCCCCGTGGTACGCCTCAGAGGATTGGAATATGATTGTAAGTTCACCCTTATCAGGCCTGAGCATAAATCCCTCCATGTAACTTAGCTATGAGTTTGACCATGTTCCCCGGAGCACTGATCTTGAGCAGAGATTCCCACAGGCTTTCTCTGGGGACAAGGTCAAAAGCAGCCTTAAGATCCACAAAGGCCACATACAATTTTTGTTTCCCTAGCAGTGCATTTTTCCAGTATAAAAGGGACAGCCTAAAAACCTGGTCAGAGGTACTGGTCTTTGGTCTGAGACCGGCTTGGAGGGGGCACAGGACATGCATTTCTTCAACCCAGGATATTAACTTTCTAGAGCATGTCTAGCAAAGAGTTTTTGCAGATTGGCCATACAGGGGTCACCTTTCAATGCCCCCTTCACAAATTCAGAATATCCCCCAACCGATATAGCATTGGATAAAATATTAAGGTAGATAGTCCATATTAGTGGTGCAAATTTAAAAAAGTGACCAGGGATTTTATCAGGGCCAGGAGCTTTTGCTGACCTAAGGAGACATATAGCATTATAAGTATCTTCAAGAGTAAAATTAACTGGATCTAAACTCTCCACCTCTGCTGCTGCCCCATCAACGTTTAAGGTTTTTCACCCAGAGCTTGAGGGAAGTTCATCATCAGAAGCAGGGTCCAAAGGGGTATACCATTTGGAAAAATGGGTAACCCTGCTCTCTGGCTGATTGTGATGGTGTTATGTTCTAATGTTATCTTTACTGCCATGTGACAATATGTGCCACAAAGATCTGTTGCTTTCTGATTAACCACACAAAGTAAACTCTTGACAGATTTTGTTTTCCAAGCTTTTCTTGGCATTTTTCAAGATCAGATTAGTAATGCATTCTAACCTCTGCAATCTCACCCTGAATACAGCTTATCAAAGCTATTTTTAATCTTGCTTTGTCCACCATTAAATCAAGGTTGAACCATGTAACCTCCTTTGCCGGAGAATGCTGCCTAAGGCTAGTTTTCTTGTAGAAGATAGCTTGCAACATAGGAAAAACAATTTATGAGTTTCAAGAATTGGGATGGCAGTACCGGAAATATTTTCAAAGTCAGAAAGAAAATTAATAGAACTTATATCTCTGCATCCAGTTGTGGATAGACATTACTTGTGGCCAGGCAACTCTTCTATGATTGCATACTCCACTGAAACAATCCCGATATAATGAAACATATAACAACAATCAAGTCAAGTGATTGGTTCAGTGCTACCAACTATACATCAATTTACTGCAACACACCAACATACATCTTAGAACCTCTCAGACAAAGTTCGCCATAAACATTCCACCACTTCATGTGAGAAACACTGCATCCACCTGGTCAGCGATGTCTTAGCGATTAACCTAAACAAACCATTATTAAATTAAGCATTTTGCACAAAAAACACTAACACACAACATACGCATGAGAAATGTGGAATTCCCACAATTGCAAAAAGCCTTGACTGTAGAGGCAGTCAATGGTTACCAACAGGGAAAAGTAAAAAAGTAAGTTGAATTAGAAAGCATCATTAAAAAATATGTTAAATATTAATGTAAAAATAATAATTTAACATATTTATTTTAAGTGTAGAAACAAAGAAAACAATGTCAAAGCACTATTAACTTTATTTTTAACTAACTAACTAACTAACATAAATTAAGGTAAAATTATTTTTCTGAAGTTAAGTTAAATAATATATTCCACATAAATAAAAATATGATATGCTTTAAGAACTATTGATGTATGGAATTCATTAAAATTAATTTAATATTATTTTTTAAAATGTGATATTCATCTGCCTTACCTAAATGGTTGTGAAAATAGCTTAAAATTAAATAATAAATATGTACTATGTGTATATCTTTTTAAACATCATATTAAATGTATTAATTTTTTTCCTCTAAAAATGTTTCATTTTAACATTATTTCATATGGGTTTTCATTTAAAGTCTCTGCCTCCATTATTTTCTATTGGTTAGTGTTGCAGTACCCGTGATTGGATAAGTTTAGTGATGACCTACTACTGTTTTGTGGCAGTAGTAACTTTAGAATAGCAGTTTGTGAATTGTAGTGGACCTACTCTTTTGTGGGTGGGGACATCCCTTCTTAAATTCCTCCATAACCCTGCCTTCTTTCCTCCCTACTGCTCCCTTATCCCCTCCCCTTTTGTAGTAAGTATGCCACCTTTTCAGCTTCTTTCTTGTGTTCCTCCCACATTTACTGCTAAAACCTAGGGCCTGATTCACAATGGTAACTTACACTTTTGAGTAATTTACACTTTTGAGTAAGGTTGCTACTTTAGAACATCACAGAATCTGGATGGAGGTTACTACTAAAAAAGAAAGCAGTGGTAAGTCCCTCATCACACATGGCTAATCACTGGTACTACAACACCCACCCATAAAAATTAAAGCAGGTAGCGAGTTGAAATAAAACCACATAAGAAATAATGTTACATCAAATTAAATGATTTACAATAAATATCATTGAGTGTTAAAAAATTTAAAAACAGTGCATTTTTATTATGTAATTACAAAATATGTCAATTCTGTGTTTTAAATTTGGAGAATGATTAAAAAATAATTGTTAAGAAAATATAACTAAATAATTTTGAATTAATGAAATGCATCACTTTTTGATAATTAATAATGCATATTGAAAATATTTTTTTCTTTAGTGGGATTTTATCTTTTTATTTAAACCTCAGAAATGAATTTTATTTTAGTTTAAAGTATGTCCATTATTCAAAGATGTATTTCAACATTATGACAGTCATTATGAACATGGCGGTAAAGACCGCCGACCGCCGTGGCGGCGGTGAACAGAATCCCGGTGGTGGCGGCGAATGGAAACCCGAAATATAATGAACAAAAAACCCAACACCGCCAAACATTCCCACACCACCACTCCCCGCCAGGACCATGTCGGCGGGAATCACAGCCCACCCCGCCACCGCCAAGCACACCCACATCACGCCCTACAAATAAAGATGCACAAACACCTCGGTGGACAGTGGAGGCCGGACAACCATTGGCGGCTGCGACCGCCACGGGCGGCAAGTGCGCCCAACAGCAACCACTGCACATATTGGCTAGGCTTAACACCCACACACCTGACACACACCCAGAACACCATAAAACACCCCCATACACACCCCACAATCCCTTGCAAGGAAACCAAGGCCAGAAGACAGAGAGCACCAGAGCCAGACAGAGAACGCCAGCAGACAGGACACGCATAGCTACCCACACAGGAGCAACCGAACACCGTCCCCAGTCCCGACGCCATCCACCACCCTCACCATGTCACTCCCAAAAAATCCACGCTTCACCGAAAGGGAGCTAAGGACCATGGTGGACGAGATCCTAAAAGGGGAGCCACAAATATTCGGCTCCGAGGTGCAGCACACACCCATCGCCTGGAAAATGGAGCTGTGGCAGACCATCGTCAACAGGGTGAATGCAGTGGGACACCATCCATGCACCAGGAACGACATCCGCAAGAGATGGAACGACCTGCAGGGGAACGTCTGGGGCATGGCATCCAGGCACTACATCGAAGTGCAGAAGACTGAGAAAGCGCTGCCACCAACACCACCCAGCAACACCGATTGGGAGGAGAAGGTACTCGCCATCCTGCACCCAGAGGGACTCACTGGAGGAATGGACTCGGGTAAGTCGTCTACATTTACCCCATATACACCATACCTGTAATGCATGCACCACCCCACCCCACCCACGCCCACCTAGACCCACACACCTCCCAGCCATTACCCACCATATCCACCACCCTGCATCACCCACAGCTCACTACCAGGCCCACATCACTCCCGCTGTGCACAGCCACCCACCCCTTCACGTTCCCACAATGGAATAATAACCCCCACCACAATGTAACGCCACCACTGCCACTAGATGCTAGAACCATCTCTGTAGGGCAGACAACCATCGTCAATGCCATCCAGGGGCTTGCATCAGAGGTGCAGCAGACTAATGGCTATCTGGATGGCATTCACGGTGCTGTGTCTGCCCTATAGAGATCTTTTCAGGCTCTGGCCTCCTCTTGGACGACAGCCAGTTTCCCTGGCCATTCCGTTTCCCCCTCCAACCTCCTCTACCCCTTCCAGCACCCCACTCCCTTCACCCGTCCAAGGCACATATTCAGACACGCAGTCAAGCACTTCAACACACAAAAAACACACTTCCAAACACAAGCACCACACCTCCCACCACAAGCATTCACACAGCAAACATACACCTGCACACACAACAACATCCACTTCCCCCAGTGTGCCCGCCTCTTCTGCCTCCCTGTCTGTCACCTCTACATCCACACCCTCATGCACTGCACCGTCACTCACTGTTACTGCTCCTCTTCCTGCACTCACCACAATAGCAGACAGCCATACATGCACCCCATACACCACACCTGCACTCACCACCTCCACTGTAGTTGACACATGCAGCACACTCACCCGACTTGCAGACACCCACCCAACATACATCCACACTAGCTGTCTGTCTTCTCCCACTGTGTACACCCCCCACCTCCCAAAACACTCAAACGCATCAAGACACCCACCCATCAGACACCCACTACACCACAGCATACTGAGCAGTCACCGGCACCCACTACACGCACACCTACACCCCATACATCAACTCCCTCTGCCTCCACTCCCACGCCCTCATCCACGCCCACCCCAATTGCTCCCAATAAACTTTTCCTCTCCTGGGTAGATCTGTTCAAACCCACTGGCCCACCACGTCTTGTCCAGAAACGTGCCCACCTCCTTGCCCTTTCCACTCCTTCCACATTGCAGCCCACTCCGGTCCAGCCTTCCCATTCCTGTGCCCCTTCACCACTTAAGAAGAAGGCCCGCTCAGAGCCTAAGGCATCCAGCTCCGCCCATGCCAAACAGCCCCCACCCCCTTCTAAGGAGAAGCCCACTCCCCCTCCAACCTCCTCACGCAAGTCAAAGTCCCACCCCGTCGTAAAATTACCCACACCCACCCCCCTCTGACCCCATTCTGTGAGGTGCCTGGATCACCCTATGGCGCCCTGTTGAGTGGAGTACCCAGCACTTGTGGGAGTTAGGTGTGGCCAGTTGTGACCAAGGAAAATTGACTTTTTATGGACTGGCCATTGGCCCTGTTTTCATCATTTCGCTCAGTGAGCTTCATAATAAAGTTTTGGTGTGGCCTGTGTTTGGGCTGCACGCAGTTCCACCCTGGTGTTTGTTTGTATAATTTATGGCTGTGGTGTTATTGTATGTCCTATGGCCAAGTTGCAGTGGCCTTCGGTCAGGTACATCCCTCTTGATGTGGACTGTCTGACTATTGCTGCTGAGTATGGTTGGGGGGACTTTGCGGGGTGGGAGAGTGGGTGGGTATGTAACTTTGCCCTTTCGTCCCTTGTTTTGTAGGTTGCTGTCTTCGTCGGTGGTCTCGGTCATGTAAATATATGGCAAGGAGCAAGGCTGGCATGATCTGCAGCTCTCTGTCCATGGCTGCCGCTGCACGTTTTGTTGAGCTCCGATGAGTGTTTCTTTCTATTTGTTTCATTTCCGCCTGGCTTTGTGTGGCGGTGGTTCCCGCCCCGGAACTGCCAGCGGAATGGTGGTTCATAATTTGATGGGTGGGTTGGGCCTTTCCGACGGCCTGTGGGCTGCCTCTTCCGTCGTCAGCGAGAATCCTTTCCTGGCGGTGGGTGGTGCGCGGGATGCGTGGGTTTAGTTTGGTTAATTATTTGGCGGTCCGAACCGCTCCTCTTTTGGGGGTTTCTACCGCCACCGCCGGCGGTGCGGAACGGACCGCCATGTTCATAATGAGGGCCTATGTTTGAATTTAGGGTAATCACCTAACAAGGGGATACATTTTTAGCAGGGGCTGTAAAAATGCAGGGGACAGGGTAAAATTTCAGGACACAAGTTCAGGACAAAAGGCCTACTCGAATCAATGGTTATTGTGTGTAATCAAAACCGTGCAATCCAGCAAAGACCTATTTTAGTCTACACACCCCTCCCCGTTACACAAGATTCCTACACTCTTCTGTATGCAGTAGGTGTCTTCAATGTTCAATAATACACTTCAACTATGCACCACAGCACTTGCCATTAATAGTAAATTCCTTGATATTAGAGGTTACTTTGCCCTTTGGGGCTTCCAAGGTTAGCTGTAAGTAAGAGATGGTAAGTTAAGTTGAAAACATGTTTGCTATTAGAAGCCTGAATCGGCCCCACTGAGACCTACCACTATATGAAAACCATTGTATCATATATCATAAAGGCCCGGGGCTCAGTTAGAAGATACCAGTTATCCCTTACACGTTTACATAGGTGTAGGCCTCAGACTCCAGCGATGCCCCTCAGGTCACACATATAATATTTCTATGGCTTAACGTGCCTTACAGGTGTAGGCCTCGGACATCAGAACTATCCCTAAGGATACAGAGGTTAAATGCCTGGCCACAGAAAGCCAATATAGTCCTGAAGTTACACATGTTTTCTAGGTGTACGTCTCAGGCAGAGGAGCTAACTATCCCTTATGTTACACAGATTTACAGGATTAGACCCCTAGAATGGAGGTATTCCTTATTCTACAACATACAACATACACACCCTAAAGGTTCGGATGGCAGTACTATTTCCAGTTACAAAAATCTTACATGCTCAAACTGCGATACATTTCAGGATAAACAATTTTTAAAGTACCAAGCATCAAGCAATCTAACCACTTTTCCCCCTTTTAACATAATACAAAACCTTTATGCTGAGATGACAGAGTTATACTTCACAATACATAGATCTTATAAGGCTGCAGATCAGATGGAAGATACAAGGCTAATGAGCACTGTTCAATGCACAGTGGGGATGAACATGGTGCTACAGTGGGTAAGCACTTGGTAGTACTGCAATGCACACTGGCATTGATCACAGCAAATTAGATGCTCATGGTGATCACTACAGGCCTAGTAGTCATTGGTCAGTTGAAATTGGTGAAGTAGAGTAAGGAGTAGCATTGAAAAAGGGGCATTGATGCAAATCACTGAAGCAGTTTATGTTTTTTAAAGCAACAGGGAGGAGCTGGCACTGCAACTTCGTCTGATTGCAGTCACTGTAGGGTGAGCGAGCACTTGTGGTCTCCTGGCAGGTGAATACTAATCACTACTGTGTGATAATTTGGCACTGGTCACTGTATAGTATTTTCCCTAACCAGGGCATTTTCACTTGCCCATTAGAGCTTATGGGCTCCCTCAGGAACAGCCTATATGACTCCATCTAATCAGCAAACCAAAGCCTGTACCAATGTACTAATGACCTCAACATCAAAACAATAATAATCAGGTAGATTCAAGCATCTAAAATATGAGGGAGTTGTGGCGGACTCTGCAGGAGGTTAACTAGCATCCTAATGAGCCTGTTTTCATCCCTTACAAGTTCATCAACCATCCCATGACCCCGCAGCTCTGATCCATGTAAGGCAAAGCCTTTTGCTTTAACAATGTATATTTCTAGCTCAGGGGCTAGTTTCCTTGTCTTACTTTTGTTCAGCAGCTTGGTCAAAGATCCTGGCTCCTGCTGTAATTTTAAGTTGCTCTTACTGATTTGCAGGGACCAATTTATTGTGTGCAGCAAATTAACATCCAGATATACATGGTGCTGGGCCTTGAAAAAATATCTGTCCTTTCAGCTTTAGAACTTTAGAAGGATTAAAAACCATGAACTTAGTCTTGGCAATATTTATATAAAGCTCCTGCTCAGAACAAAAAGTTAGGAAACAATCAACAATAGTCCGCAGATCACACAGAGTTTTTGATATTAAAAGTGTGTAATCTGCAAGCAAAAGTTTGGGAATTTTTTAAGATCCCAATTTTGGAGTATCATTGCCAGGAAAGTCCAGAAACTTTACTAAATCATCAATACATAAATTAAATAAGGTCGAGCCAGTACACATCCCTGCCAAACTCCCATCTCAATATTAAAGGGGGTCTGTCCGCTCTCCATTGTTTCCTTCTCTTACTCTAGTAAAATTGGATGCATGCAATCTTTACAATCAGAAGGTTATGTGGGACCCCCACCTGCCTCAACACTTCCCATAGCTTTGTCCTGGGGACTGAATCAAAAGCTGATTTCAGATCAACAAACCGGTGACCTTTGTCCATCACTGCAGTTTTCCAATAGATAGTACAAAGACGGAACTTTGGTCCACAGTACTAATCTTTTGTCAGAGACCCTCATGCAGATCAGATAAAATACCATTATCACATACTCACTACAGCAATTTCCCCAAGAGTAGGCAGCAAAATATTTTATTTGAACCCAAAACCGGACTAATGGGTCTACAGTTACAAGGATCATCCCAGCAGACCTTTTTGAATACACAACAATTTAAGCATCCTGCCAAGACCCAGGAAGGGGACCTGCTCCCAAAATTGAATGAAATACCAAATATATTGCCTTTACATGCACGGAGCTCCAAATAATCAGGACACCCAGCGCATACATTCAGCTCCTTAAGTGACCCTCACTAAGGGGGTCATTACGACCTCGGCGGTCTTTTGAAAAGACCGCCGAGGCTGCGGGAGACCGAATACCGCCATTGACGGCGGTATTCCTGTCTCCCTATTATGACATTTCTGCTGGGCCAGCGGACGGTAACAGTGTTAACGTCCGCTGGCCCAGCGGAAATGTCACATCAACATTGCAGCCGGCTCGTAATAGAGCCGGCGGCAATGCTGATGTGCAGCGGGTGCAGTAGCACCCGTCGCGCATTTCACTGCCTGAAATTCGGGCGTTGAAATGGGCGACAGGGCTATGCCTGGGGGCCCCTGCACTGCCCATGCCAAGCGCATGGGCAGTGCAGGGGCCCCCAGGGGCACCCCAAGTCCCCTTACCGCCAGCCTTTCAATGGCGGTGTGTACCCCCATGGACAGGCCGGCAGTCGGGGACTCATAATCCCCAGGGCAGCGGTGCTTGCACCGCTGCCCTGGGGATGATGACCGCCAGGAGGAATCCTGGCGGGAAAATGGAGGTGCCGGCGGTATGGCCGTGGCAATTTCGCCACGGTCATAATTGCTGGCGGAACACCGCCAGCCTGTTGGCGGTGTTACCGCCAACATACCGCCGGCCGCCAGGGTCGTAATGACCCCCTAAGTGTTCCAGATGGCTGTTCACTGGCAACTAACATTTAAGATGGAATTATATTTTGTTAGCTATCAATACTTATGCTAATAGCTCACCATGTCACAACACTTACTGCTTCCTCTAGCAGTATGATATTTAGGCCTGGGTGGAATGTGCTGAGTCGTGCTACAGGGAAGTCCACGGAATGGCAAAAAAAATATGCCCATCTTGCTTTTCCCTCAGTTTATGGTGCTGGACCTGTTTGTTTCACCCCTTAATAACCTTTTCAATCCTTCACTCTCCTAATTAATCTACCCGACATTTGTATTTACTGTATTATTGTGTCTTTTTGTGTCTGTGTTTTTTAATGCGTTTTTCTTTTTTTTCGTTCTTTTTATGACTTTTTGTGTTTTTGTTTTTGTTTCACTTTACTTACTTAGTTATTTCTTCTTTCCTTTTTTATTAAAGAAATTAGGGGAGGTGTACCTGGCATCTAAAAACTATATTCTGTTTTTTCTAGCACACCGACCACCAGTGGAGCTGGCGCAGAGTCCACAGATGGTGGTAAGTCACATTGCTTGCTTATTGACAATTACTATTACTCACTAGGTACAAGGCCGTTTTTGTGATTGTGAATCCCCCACGTTACATCTGTGGTGTTTGGGTTACTTCTTGGCTTTTCTATCTGCAGCTCAGCAAAAGCACACATAGGCCCTCATTATGACATTGGCGGTAAATCCCACTTACGGCCATGCTGACTGCCGCCAACATACTGCCGCTTCCGCAGATATCCGCTAACCATATTATGACACACACATACCAATCCGTCACTATTCAGCCATACACACAAATCCTCCAGCCCAAATGTCAGTGATAAAGTGGCAGTAGCAAAACCCCCACTGTTACCCCAACAGAAAAACACCCACAACATTATGACTCATAAATCACCACGGCGGACATTCAATGGCGGTAAACCATTGGCAGTACATACTGCTGCGCTCAAAATACACACAAACTAACAAAACAGCACCAAATTGGACAATTCAAACTACACATATCTGACACCCATACACATACCACACCCACACCACTATAAAACACACATCCACATTACCCACAACTCCATTACGAATACTAATCATTGCCATCAGAGGGGGACAGCAAGAGCACACACACAACCAGAGCCACATACCACCATCACCTATACACCACCCACGCACCTCAAATCACATACCCCAACACATCACCCTACACACCCTCACTACTCACACTACACCCATGGCACCACAATGACACCTCAGATTCACTGAGTAGGAGCTAAGGGTCATGGTGGAGGAAATCATCCGGGTGGAGCCACAGCTATTTAGATCACAGGTGCAGCAGATATCCATTGCTAGGAAGATGGAGCTATGGCGGAGAATCATGGACAGGGTCAACACCATGGGACAGCACCATAGGACAAGGGATGACATCAGGAAGAGGTGGAATGACCTACAGGGGAAGGTGCATTCCATTGCAGCAAAACACCAGCTCGCAGTACAGAGGACTGGCGGTGGAACCCCACCTCCTCCCCCACAACTAAAAACATAGGAGGAGCAAGTCTTGGCAATCATTCATCCTGAGGGCCTGGCAGGAGTAGCAGGTGGACTGGATTCTGGTAAGTCAACTCTATACTACTATCACCCCCTATCTGCATGCCATCACATACCCCCACCCTCAACCTCACTCCCATCATCCACCACTTCCCACACACCCCACCATCACAACCCACTCATCCCAATGGCAAGCCCTGCATGCACCACCAATGCATGGACACCACTCACAGCCGTGCATGGGTACCAATCACTAAAGCATGCACAATAGAGACAATCAGCTAGCCCATCAAAATAACAACTCATGCAAGGTAAAGCTGCCAGGGCAATAACAACTATAGAGGGCAACCCACCCATGCACAATATGTCACACACAGAAACAATAACACTGCATATACATTCACACAGGTATCCCAGCCAATGTCACTGGAGAATAGGTGCCAGCAACATCCAGTCCCCCCCCTTAGAAGAGGCCCCCAGTGATGACAGCAGCTCTTCTCGCCTGGATCTGGATGACCAACCTAGCCCATCAGGGACGTCCAAACAGTTGGTTACCCAGGCACAGTCTCACACCACCACAGAGCTTCCCCCTCAGGAAACACCACCACAGCACCCACCCAGCGGGCTGATACCTCTGTCCCCAGGGCACGTCAATCAGCAGTGTGTCCACCACTACAGGGACTCCAGGGCGCCCCACAAATGCAGGACAATCAGGGACCTGGGGTCAGTGGCAGTGGGCACACGGTTCAGGGGACAGAGGCACAGTACAACAGGGAAGCTGGGAGAACTGCTGTGCGCCAGGGGGAGGACAGGCCCAGGAAACCGATTCTGCAGGGGACACTCACCACGATCCTGGGAGCATACCAACATTCCCAGGATACGCTGGGCCAGATCCTAGACAAGATGCTGGAGAACATGCGGCTGCAGGAGGGACAGTACCTGGGGATCAGGGAGGACTTGAAGTCCATTACCACCATCCTGGTCTCCATTGTAGGGGTGCTGGCAGACATGGCCAACAGTATGAAGGAGGCAGTGGCACACCAGAGGCCGCTGACACTAGCCAGACTATTGAACAGCCCTCCACCTCCGCTACCGCTAGTGGACAGGAGGCCCCACCACAGGACCAACAGTCCACCAGCACCCCTCCCCCCGAAAACGTTATCTGTGATCCAGGCAGAAGCCAGAGACTATTACCAAGACCCCCACCAGGAAATGAGACTCCTGATTGTCACCCTTGTGTCCCACTCTATCACCCTTTCCACCTTAAACTGCCATTGCTCCCCTTCCAATTCCCCCTTGGACAATGCACCTGTGCTACAAACAGACTGGAACTATAACCTGGACTTTCCTCCATCATCACCCCAGCCCAATGCACTTGCCCCTACTCCTTAGCACTTAAATAAACAGCCTTTGAAAAATACAAGTATGGAGTATGTTAAATGATTTAAGTGTTTTTTAGTTTAACTTGCTTTAACCATTGCAATTCAATTGTACAGTAATGTATACATTGTAAAGACCTGTAGTTGGCTGCAGAGAACACACATGGAGAAATAGTGGGGCACCAACATCTGCAAAAAAAGATGTCAATGGGTACAGTGAGTGGGCATAGAAGTAGCAATTTACAGCCTGCCAGTGACAATGTCACACATCAAACTGTCAATGAAATGTGAAATCACACTGTCTTACCTGTGTGTCATTGGAAGTATTGACTAATGACTGCACTTCTGTTGTCCTCATCCTCATCCACTGCCTCCTCATCTTCGCTGCCCACAGGGTCCACTGCAGCCACACGGCCGTCTCCAGCCTCCTCCTCCTGCAGAAAAGTCACATGGCGTCTCAAGGCAAGGTTGTGCAACATGCAGCATGCCAGGATTATCTGGCAGGCTTTCTTGGGTGAGTAGCACAGTGATCCACCTGATAGATGGAGGCTCCGAACCCTGGCTTCCAGGTTGCCAAAAATATGTGCAATAAACCATCTTATTCACCCATGTTCCTCAATGTAACGTTCCTCAGGCCTTGTACTGGGGACAACATCTAGCTACACACTAACCCTTATGTCCCACACCATAACCATACACATCACATTTGGGATGCTGCTATTCCTCAGGATAAAAGTATCATGCACCGACCCAGGATACTTAGCATTGACATGGGAGACGTACTGGTCCGCCAAGCACACCATCTGCACATTCATAGAGTGATAACTTTTTCGATTTTGGAAGACCTGTTCATTTCGCCGGGGGGGGGGGACAAATGCAATATGTGTCCCATCCATCACACCAATGAGGATGGAGATATGTCCATTGCATAGAAGCCAGCCTTCACTGTGGCCAAATCCTCCACCTGGGGGAAAACAATGTAGCTGCACATGTGTTTAATGAGGGCACCCAACACTCAGGTCAGCACTATTGAGATCATTGGCTGTGACATTCCTGCTGCCAAGCCCACTGTCACTTGGTAAGAATATATTGCCAAAAAATGGAGCACTGATAGCACTTGCACAAGAGGAGGGATCCCAGTGGGGTGACGGATAGCAGATATCAGGCCAGGCTCTAATTGGGCACACAGCTCTGTGATTGTGGCCCTTAGTCTTGTCTGTAGATGAGGATAATGTGCCTGACCTCCATTGTTGCTAAGTCCACAAGGGGTCTATACACAGGGGGATGTCTCCATCTTCTATTCATCCGCAGCAGTTGCAATCTATGGGGAAAAACAGTGAGCAGCTGGTCATTATCTGTACATTGTAACCATTACAGTACAATGCATATTGTGATTGTTGCAATATTTTGGTGGCATATGTCCAGAATGTGCAATTGTGAATTGTGACGCAGTTAGGATCCATGGCCTACCCCGCCCCTGAAATGGCGTCTGCCTGTCCTGTTTGGAGGGACACGTGGAAATTAGGTAATTCCACTGATGTTGTGCGCCGTTGTGGAAAGCGATCGGGAACGGCTGTGCAACTCCTCATTGGTTCTCATTGGACCCTAAGGGGTACAGAGGCCAGTGGTGATGTACGCCGGCGTTGACGGTATGCCCAGCTGTCGACGTCAGCGCCATTTTCTATCTGTTCACTCACTTGCTACCTACCCTTCAAAAGGAGAGGGTCTATATTGCATGCGCTGCTGTGACCTGTGTCTGGATCCTACCATGGCTCGTGTGACTGGGGAAAGGGCCCCTGCCTTCACCTCGGCAGAGTTGTAGAGACTGGTGGATGGGGTCCTACCCCAGTACCGAGTTTTGTATGGGCCTCCAGGCCAACAGGTGAGTACACTGTGAGTACGATGCATGGGTCATGAATGCATGGAGTGCTTTGTGTGAAGGCCTTGTGAGGGGGGTTAGTGGATGGGCCCTGGGCAGCGTGCAGCATGTATGCTGGGGCATGTCTGTGCTAATGGGGATGGTAAGGGGCATGGTGGGCCATGAGTATAACAGGCAGGACGGTCTGACTAATACCTTTCCCAGTGTGTATTTCCTCTGCAGGTCAGCGCCCATCAAAAGAAGGGTATATGGCGTGCCATTGCCAAGGACGTGCGGAGGCTGGGGGCCTACGGCATGCGGAGCACCCACTGTTGCAAACAGTGGGAGGACCTGAGACACTGGGCACGGAAGACGGCGGAGGCCCACTGGGGATGGCCTCCCAATGAAGAAGGGGTGCCTGTCGAACTCTGATCCCCGATGGCCCGCATACTGGTGGTGGCCTATCCAGAGCCAGATGGGCGCTTGGGGGCATCACAGCAGCAACAAGGGGGTGAGTACAGTGCCCTTCATTACTACTTACGCCTGGTGGGGTGGTATCCGGGTGGGGGATGTGGGCCTGTGGGTGCCCCAGCCCAGGCCTGACATTGCAGAATAGGTTCCATGTTGGGCAGGGTTCGGATTTGAAAATCCTCCAACCTAGCTAGGAGGCATCTACTACTGGGTAGGGGTGTGTGGGTCCCAGGTATGCTGCAGTTGGCGGTATCTGTCCCTACCCATGGCCTGGTGACTACCATTGTAACTGGTAGTGCATTGCCTAGTGCGTAGGGCTGTTCCCTGTGTGTGAGTGTGTTGTGTACGTCAACGGTGGTGTTGGTGCCACCACTGACCAAGTGTATCCTTTGTCTCCCCCCCTTTTTGTTTTGTCATCATGTCCTTATGTGCAATAGCATTATCTGATGGAGGTGCAGAGCCACCGGAAACTGAGGGAGCTGCATCCCACAGGACCCAGGAGGCAGAGTCCACAGACGCTGAGGGCACCAGTGGGACGGAGGGCAGGGAAAGCACCATGGCGGAGGCAGGAGGGGACTGTTCGGACACGGATTCCTCCTCCGATGGAAGCTCCCTGGTGATGGCGGACACCTCTGTGACCACCCCAGCTATAGGTACAGCTGCCACCCCCTGTACCAGCACCGCCCTCCCAGCAGCCCCTCAGCGAGTTGCCCGTGCCCGCTCACCCAGGAGGGTGGGCATCTCCTTCGCCTCAGGCACCTCAGGCTCTGCCCCAGTTAGCCCTGCAGTCCTGAGTGCAAAGGCTATTGACCTCCTGAGATCCATCTCTGTTGGGCAGTCAACCATTGTGAATGCCATACCAGGGCTGGCAGCCCAAATGCAGAAGTCCAATGCATTCTGGAGGGTATTCATAACTTGGTGGCCCAACAGAGATGAATCCAGGCTCTGGCCTCCTCTCTGATGGCAGCCATTGTCCCTGCTTCCACCCTCCCCCCTACAACTTCCTCTTCCCAGTCCCATTCCCCTCAACCCCAACCTATCCCAAGCACACAGAAAGACAAGCATGCACACAGGACAACACACAAGAGTGGACACAAGCACAACACTTCATGCCACAGGCACTCACACAAACACCATCCAGATGCAGACACAGTAACATCCACTGCCTCCACTGTGTCCCCTTGCTCCTCGTCCTCCACCTTCCTCCCAGTTCCGTCTACACTCACACCTGCATGCACTACATCCTCATCCACTACCACCATCACCAGCACACCTATCAGAGCACACACCTCACTAGCAGTCACCACCCCCACCTCCGTGCACACGTCCCCTGTGTCCTCTCCCACTATGTCTGTGCCCCCGCCTCCCAAAGTACACAAACACGAGCACTCAGACACCCAACCCAACAGCCATCCACCTCACAACGGCATCCAGCCCATGCACCCCTCCCCACAAACACCGCAGACAGACACCTCCTACAACCACTCCCACTTCCTCCACTCCCAGACCTTCTCCCTCCCCCCCATGTCCCTAAGAAGCTTTTCCTTTCCACCATTGACCTCTTCCCTACCCCTCCTGCCCCCGTCCTTCACGTCAGGCCAGGGTGGTCAGAACCCAGTCAAGCACCTCAGCCACCCAGTCCGCGGGCACAGTAGTGTCCCCAGCTACTCCAGGTGGGAAAGGATCCCGGCCACCAGCCAGATAGACAGATAGGGTGCCTGCCCCAAGTGCTTCAAGAAAGGGCAAGGAGCCAGCCCCATCTGCAGGAAGGAAGGTCAAGGATCCAGCTCCAGCTGAAGGAAGGGAGGGCAAAGAGCCACCCCCAGCTGCAGCAAGGAAGGGCAAGGAGCCACCCCAGCTGCTGCCAAAAGGAGCAAGGAGCCAGCCCCAGCTGCTGCCAAAAGGAGCAAGGAGCCATCCCCAGCTGCTGCCAAAAGGAGCAAGGAGCCATCCACAGCTGCTGGCAGGAAGGGCAAGGGGCCTGCACCAGCTGGCAGTAAGGACAAGGAGCCTTGTGCTGGGACTCAGTCCGAGCCCCACCACCAACCATGGTAGTGCAGCGTCCTAGGCTGCAGGGGATGGGCTCGAGCCTACCCCCACCATTACCACCACCAGCTCCGCCAGCAGCACCAGTGGACAGCCGTCCGAGGCTGCAGGGGATGGACTGGAGCCTCCCCCCACCAGCACCACCACCAGCTCTGCCAGCAGCACCAGTGGGCAGCCGTCCGAGGCTACAGGGGATGTTCTGGAGCCTCCCCCTACCACTACCACCACCAGCTCCGCCAGCAGCACCAGTGGGCAGCCGTCCGGGGCTGCAGGGGATGGGCTGGAGCCTCCCCCCACTAGCACCACCACCAGCTCCACCAGCAGCACCGGTGGGCAGATGTTCGGCTGGAGCATCCCCCCACCACTACCACCACCAGCTCTGCCAGCAGCACCGGTGGGCAGCCGTCCGAGGCTGCAGGGGATGGGCTGGAGCCTCCTCCCACCACTACCACCACCAGCAGCACCGGTGGGCAGCCATCTGAGGCTGCAGGGGATGGGCTGGAGCCTTCCACCACCACTACCACCACGAGTTCCGCCAGCAGCACCGGTGGGCAGCTGCCCGAAGCTGCAAGGGATGGGCTGGAGCCTCCCCCCACCACTACCACCACCAGTTCCGCCAGCAGCACCGGTGGGCAGCCGTCCGAAGCTGCACAGGATGGGCTGGAGCCTCCCCCCACCACTACCCCCAAGAGCTCTGCCAGCAGCACCAGTGGGCAGTTGTCCGAGGCTGCAGGTGATGGGCTGGAGCCTCCCCCCACCACTACCAGCAGCACCACTTCCACCACTGAACAGCTGTCACCATCAACGGACATTCTGTAAACCTGCCTCTATGGGTTGTTGTGCGGCCTGCCCCTTGCAAATCCTGTGGGTACAACACCCAGCTGAGAGACTGTGATCTTGCACTCCCCAAGATCTGCATCACAGGGCACGATGCCCCCTCCAGAACCAGTGGAGAAGCCATCCACTCACCCCATCCTTCCCAGGACAAAGCACAGGGCACGACGCCCCCTCCAGAGCCAGTGGGCAAGTCACCCACTTGAGAGATTGTGGCCTTGCACTCCCCAGGACAAAGCACAGGGCATGTTGCCCCCTCCAGGACCAGTAAAGTTGTTCCATCTGCTGGCTGAGGTGCCCCCCCGTTCCCCGTCCCCCTGAGGTAGCTACCTATTTTCGACCTGATGCCCCTGCAGTGGTCCTGCAAGAGTGAAGTGTTGCATTGGACTTTGTAATGTGGCCCTCTGGCCCACGAATATTGAGGACTGGGTAGTGTCCCTTCATTTGTAAATATGTATATACATTGTCATTTGGATGCACGTATTTCTACTATATTTATCTTAGTACACTCACTTTTATCTATTGGAGTTGTCCTTGCATTATTCCTGAGGGGTACAGGGTGAATATGTTATGTTACTGCATCTGCTTGAGTGTATGGTGTTGGGGGTGGGGGTGTGTGTTGTGCGTGTGTGTGTCACTCTCTTTTTCCTCCCCCCTCCCCTGTGTGCTAGGTGGCTGTGCTCACTGTGGTCATCTTCACCGTTGGTGTTTGTAGTGGAGCAGGACGTAAATCAACATTGGGAATATGTGCAGCTCGGGTTCCATGGTGTCGTGGTTCTTCCCTGAGTCTCCAATGGTGAGTCCTTTGACTTCTGAGCTCAGTTTCCACCAGGCTTTTGAAGTCGTTGGTACCGTCCCAGAAAAGGTGATGATTTCCTGTCTCATAATACAGTGGGCGGAACATTGACTTCTGCCTGGCTGTAGGCGGCTACCGCCATTGTGCCTGTCGATTCCGCCCTGGCGGTTGGTGTGTTAAAGTGGCTGTCTGTCTGAGCTGTTTCCGCCATGGTCATAATTTAGCAGCATTTACCGCCTGCTTGTTGGCGGTATTAAAGCCATTTTATTACCAACCTCCAGGGTTGTAATGAGGGCCATAAAGTATGCTAAAAATGATGGTTTGATGGAAACCGGAAAGAACAAAAGGTTAAAAAGAAAGGATGGTTGAAATGAGTGAAAGGAAAGGATGCGTTGCTGGGTGAAAGGATTTGAGGGTGAGTATAGGTGGTTGGGTGAAAGGATGATTGAAAGAAAGGTTTGCTAGTGGTACTGAATGGGTGGATAATGGATTGTGAATGTTGGTGAAAGACTGGATGAGAGAAAGTAAAGCTTAAATCATGGTGGCTATGGGTGACTATTGTAGGAAGAATGAAAGCGTGACTGAATAATTGCTTGGATGAATAAACAAGGGAGCTCTTCTATAGACGGGCATGCTGCTCACCTTACTTTGTGTTTTAGGGTTATAAAAGCATTGGTTCAAAGTGGGGGCTATTTACATGTGTTCTTATCCCTTGACTCATTGTATTTGTTAAACAAGGCAGATATGTGTCCCACCCATCATCATCATTCCTCAACGCCCCCTGCCCATGGTATTTCGCTACCCATGACCAAAGAAGTGCAGTATGGTTCAATTTGTGCCTGCAGTGTTGGCTGTGCAATGTGCATCTGCTTCAGTTAATGCAGCATTTACACAGTTTTCAATGCACTGCAAACCAAACACACAAGCTGTGTTGTTTTCCCTTGGTCCACTCAGTCACAGGATTTATTTTATGCCTGTTCATAGTTCTCCATATAGACTTACGTCTATACAGTGAATGAATAAGCCAAAGTTTAGGCACACAATGAATTGATGATCAGTAACACCCCTCTATTCTATAGCAAAAGCTCTAACTGCCCACATAATCCATCTGCCTTACTCTGCAGTAGAGTCAGTCACATTTCCTTTCCTTACTAGCCAGGGAATTAATATGTTTGAAAGAATTTGTGGTGGTGGGTGTGGCCAGTGAGTAAGGTGAGTAAGGACTAGTAAGTGCCCAAGTTGATTTCAAATTTGGCGTAAGGTATACTCTGTGATGGGAGTGCCAAATACAATCTATACAGCCTGTTCCTTTCCCTGTAGTGCAGTGCATCATTTTCCCTACCATCTACTTATGGTAGGCAGGATAAATATATCCGTATTTTATGCATGACGTCTGACATATCTTATTTATACATCTGGCAGATTGGAGTCAGGGTAGAAACTAAGTCAATCAATCAATCATCTTTCTAGAATGCAACTACTCACCCGTAAGGGTCTCAAGGCACTGAAGGGATCAGTCCTCTCTGCTTCAGTCACAGAGCCAGGTCTTAAGGTCCGTCCTGAATTGAGGCAATGATAGTGACTGCTTGAGGTGAAGAGGCAAAGGGTTCCTGCTACTCACCACGAGGTGGGCAAAGGATCTTCCTCCAGCCAAGGTCTTCCGCTTGCAGGGTACGGTGGCTAATGCTTATTGAGTGGAGTCGAGAGGCCTGGCAGGGGAGTAGAAGGCGATGCAGTGGTTGAGGTAGGGGGGTCTTAGCTCGTGGACCACCTTGTAAGCATGTATGAAGAGCTTGAAGTTGATCCTCTTCTCGATGGGCAGCCAGTAGAGATCCCTTAGGTGTCTGGTCATGGGTGAGCAACGGGAGACATCCAGGATGAGTCTGGCGGAGGCGTTTTGGACGTGTTGTAGTTTCTTCTGGGTCTTCTGGGTGGTGCCGGCATAGAGGGCATTGCCATAGTCGAGTCAGCTGGTGACTAAGGCATGGGTTATGGATTTGCAGCAGTCATTTGGGATCCATTTGAAGATCTTCTGGAGAAGTCAGAGTATGGGAAAACAGGAGGATGTGAAGGACTTACTTGAGGCGGGTCATGGTGAGTGATGAATCCAGGATGAAGCCAAGGTTGTGTGCATGGTTTGTTGAGGGGAGGTGTTGAGGGAAGCAGGCCACCAGAAGTCATCCCAGGCTGATGTGGAGGGTCCCAGGATGGGATCTCAGTCTTGTCTGAGTTGCTCTTGAGGCGGCTGTCCTTCATTCAAGTTGCAATGGCTTCCATCCCCTTGTGGAAATTCTTCTGGCTGTTTTGGGATTTGCAGACAATGAGATGGTCAGCTGGGTGTCGTTAGGATAGGAGACGGTGTTCAGTCCATGGTTCCTGATGATGGATACAGGCAGGGCCAGGTAGATGTTGAATAGTGTAGGGCTCAGGGAGGAGCCCTGTGGAACTCTGCAGTTGATCTCTGTAGGTTCTGACCAGTAGGGTGGAAGTCTGACTCTCTGTGCTCTGCCGGTCAGGAAAGAGCGTATCCATTGTAGGGCCTTTCCATGGATGGCAGAACTATGGAGTCTGGAGCAGAGGATGTGATGTAAAACAGTGCTGAAGACGGCCAATAGGTCTAGTAGGATGAGGGCTGCTGTTTGGCCGTGGTCGAGGAGTGAGGTATGTTATCTGTGGCGACAAGAAGGGCAGTCTCTGTGCTGTGGTTGCTCCTGAAACCTGACTGGGAAATGTTCAGGATGTTATTGTCCTCAATGTGTTTGTGGAGGTGTGAGGTGATGGCCTTTTCAATTACCTTTCCTGGGAAAGGCAGCAGAGAGATAGGGCAGGAATTCTTGAGGTCCAGGTGGGTCAGCCGTGGGTTTAATCAGGAGCGGGTGTATCTTGCAGTGCTTCTAGCCCTCGGGGAAGGTGGTCATCTCCATGGAACAGTTGAGAGTTTGGTGGAGCTGGGGTTTGATGGAGGTGTTGGCTTTGTTAAAATTGTGGTGAGGGCAGGGGTCAGCTGAGGCTCCGGATAGGATGCCGCTCATAATGGAGCTGTGGAGGTTTGGAGGGTCTGAGCTGGAGGGCTGTTGGTGGGCTCGGAGGATCTTGGGGTCCACAGCTATTGTTGACGTTTTTGAGTTTCCAGTGGGAGAAGGTGGCAAGTCTGTCACAGAGGTCCTGGGATGGAGGAATGTTTGCCGGTTCTGATTGGGGTTTGGCAAACTTCTTGACCATATCAAAAGATCTCTTCAGTGTTGTGTGCAGTGGCAATGATGCAGTCCGGCAGGGCGGCTTTCCTGGTGGACTTGATGAGGTGGTGGTGGGTTTTGATAGCGGATTTGAAGGCCACAAGGTCTTCTGGGGACTTGCTGTTTCTCCATCTAAGTGAAAGGCATTTGGGCAAGAGCAGGGCCATTGAAATTAAAGATAGATAATTGTCAACTACAGCTGTCCCAGCTGCAGACAGTAGCAAAGTACTCAAAGCACTGCTAGCATGCCTCCATTAATTTGGTACAACTTGTACTCCATAATGCATATTGCATTCCTCATGAATGAGAAGTAATTAATTTTAATTTTTCCACTAAAAGTGTCTGTTTACTTAGTGGAAAAGCCTTTAAAAGAAAAAATGAAATAACTGTTTTTTAAATCTGGTCATCTGGTGTTATTATGCCTTAATTATTTTTTACCAGAAAGTCAGAGCTTATGTGAGGCATGATTGGGCAAACAAATACAATTAGCCCTGTGACTCTCCTAATCATAATGACATCAAATTTCAATGTCCTAGGAGACCAGCAAGAAAGTGCTGCTGTGCCACTCACTGCCTACTTTTGAAGAAGTGTTTGTTCAGAGCATTGTTTACAATTTGTCTTTAAATTTTCTGTTTTTCTTGATATAGCTACTCCTGCTGAATGATCAACAAACAGGCAGGAATTAGCAGCCTGTCTGTGGTGGCAGAGTCTGGAGAACATCCAGGCCGAATACCGGCGGCTGGTGGTCCTGGAAGAGGATGAGGGTAAAATAGCTGCCTCCGACCCAGGACCCAGCTCAACAGCACACTAGCCCCAGCCTCCAAGCCAATACATTGTTGCTTCCCCCTCCTGCTCTGACAGGGCATTGCTCCACCATATCACACACCGGATTGAACGGGTGGAGAGCCGACTCGTTAGGATCAAGCAGAGCTTGGACCAGCTCCAACCCAATATAGACAATGCCCTCTTCTGAGCTCCTTTTAAAAAATGTTTGTTTTGGTGGAGGAACTTCTTGTAAGTGGAGAGGGCGGAGAGGGAGTTGGGACAGGGTTTTCAGAAACTTTTTATATTTGACTTTTCCTTCGACTTTTTGGAGATGGGGCTATTTGTTTGAGGAGATGGGTGGGCCTGTTGTGGGTGGAAAGGGTGGGTTTTTGTATTTGTTAAAAATAAAAAGGGGGTAATTTATTTTACTTGATTTATGCCTCAAATATTTACTTTGGTGTTTTAGTTTGCACTGCTCTCTTTTAGCATAGCCTGTTTTAAAAGTTGCTAAAAACGTGTATGTCATTTACTTATACGCTTGCTATAATGCCCTCTGAAACTATATTGACCACTAGAGGATGATTGTCATTGCCTATTTTGCCTACAAAAACCTAGATATACAAAGACAACATCTTCTTCAGTAGGAGGTAATTACTAACTAAACAAGTTTCCATAAATCCATAGTTCTTCTCTTACCTGAATAGATGAAGCAAGGGAGGCTTCTTACTGCAGGGTTTTTCCCAAGGTGTCATATTAAGGGGGAGGTAGGTAATAGTATCAGGCTAGCGTGCTAACAGGGAAGACAGAAGGTACCACTCCCACTTATTCAAACTCCAACAGCAGGATTAATCAAAGGGATATCCATCACTGTCAACTAGATTGAAAGAAAACAGAGAGTTAGTGGGTCATATTATACCATAACCTCAGGAAGATAGGGACCAGACTACCATAACAGTACTTGACACAAAACAAAGACGACCTGATGTGATATAGACTATCAATATCAACTTCTTCTGAGCATTGGTGCGGAGCTAGTGTTCAAAAACTAAGGAGAAGCGGGCTCTGAGTCAAGTGTGGTTGGACAAGGTTAGGCGTTTACGCAACACACAACACAAGGCACGAATGATGATGTTGATGGGGCTGGTATAGAATATTGCTCATGTAATGGAAGACCACACAGTGAGTTGGCATCACTTTTAACCACATCCACCTCAACAAGTGTGTGGTCCATTTATGGTGTGAAATTTAGTCACACATCAATAAATCACACAGAATGGGGAAGAGGGTTAGGGGCATGATCAATGGATAGGAAAGGGGATTTGGGGAAACGTGTGACAAAGACAAACACTACACAAAATAAACCACAACAATATTCATTAAGGTGCTGAGCAGCACATCATAATCAATCTGTTGTGGAAGGATACGATGATGGGATTAGTATGACACAGTTCGGTTAAATGCATTACAAACAGTCCTTCTTCCCCAGAGAGACCCAATATAATGTATCCCTAAATGTTATGTTCTCTAGGTTTGAAAAATACAAATTATGGATGATTGAAGCTAACCCCCCTATTGTAAAAATTATGGCGGTCATTACAACATTGGCGGTAAAAGCCGCTTACCCCCATGCAGAAGACCGCCACCACACATCCGCGCCCGTGGAAATCAGCCACAGCTATTATGGCCCACAGCACGGAATCCGCCAAAATCCTCGGGACAGTCGGTTCACATCACATAGTCACATGCCACTACAGAGATTCCCCCCTCTGGAAACACCAGCACAGCACCCACCCAGTGGGCCCATACCTCTGTCCCCAAGACACGTCAATCAGCAGTGTGTCCATACCTACAGGGAACCCATGCTAACCCACCACCCCAACAACAACAGGGACCTGGGGGCAGTGGGCACACGGTCCAGGGGACGGAGGCCCAGGAACACAGGGGAACTGGGAGGGCTGCTGTGCGACAGGGGGAGGACAGGCCAAGGGAACCCACTCTCCACAAGGCCCTCTCCAACATCATAGGAGCCTACCACCACTCCCAGGAGACAATGGCAACGGTACTGGCCAAGTTTCAGGAGACCCAGCGCCTGCAGGAGGAACAGTATTTGGGCTTCAGCTAGGAACTCAGAGAAATCAATTCCACCCTGGGCACCATCGTAGGGGTGCTGAAGGAAGTCCTCAACACCAGGAGGGACACTGTGGCACAACAAGGGGCCCCTGACACTAGCCTGGACGATGAACTGCCCACCACCTCTGCCGGCGCTAGTGGACAGGAGGCACCGCCACAGGACCACCACACCAGCACCCCACCCCCTGCAGAGGGAGAACCACCCTGCAAACGGTCCCTGAGATCCAGGACAAAGACAGAGAACGATGCCAAGACCCCCGCCAAGAAATGAGACTACCCTGAATGTCATCCTTCTGTCCCACTTTGTCACCCTGTCCATCCTTAAATTGCCCCAGCTCCACTTCCTATGCCCATTTGGGCAATGCACCTGTGAGACTAATAGACTGGACTCTGCCATGGACATACCTCCACCATCACCCATCACCATTTTGTAACCCCCTCCAATATTGAGCCATTAAATAAACACCCTTGAAGCACAAAACAATCTGGAGTCAGTCTGTGATTTCGAATTAGTGTATTAGCAATTACTGTGGCAAAAAGCTCTTTCAATGTAATGTCAACATACCTATGTCACACAGCTCTAGTCCATGAGGAATCAAAGCAGATGTCACACAGTGGGACCCACATCTGTGAAATCGTCAGGGAAAGTGACAACTCAGTGACCATACACTGGGTGAAAAGGACAGACAGTAGAGAGGTAGTAGTGTTAAAGTACATGTAGTAGGCAGGTTTGTATCCTTACCTGTGTCTCACTGGAAATATTGCAGGATCACCGAGTCCCTGTTGTCGATGTCCTCTTCTTCTGCTTCCTCGTCTTCGCTGTCCACAGCCTCCACAGCTGCAACAACACCGCCATCTGGACCATCCTACTGCAGAAAAGGCACCTGTCGTCGAAAAGCTAAGTTGTGAAGCATACAGCAGGCCACGTTGATCTGGCACACCTTCTTTGGTGAGTAGAATAGGGATCCACCTGTCATATAGAGGCACCTGAACCTGGCCTTCAGGAGGCCGAAGGTCCGCTCGATTATCCACCGTGTTCGCCCATGGGCCTCATTGTAGCGTTCCTCTGCCCTTGTCCTGGGATTCCTGACTGGGGTCAGTAGCCATGACAGGTTGGGGTAACCAGAGTCACCTGCAAATGGCGAGGGACAACTGTTAGACACAAACTAACCTGTAGGGATAACCCCAGACAACCATTCCCACTGTCTTGCTTCCAGTGGTCACCTAATAGCCACAAACGGTGCCTCTGGAGTTGACCCATCACATAAGGGATGCTGCTATTCCGCAGGATGTAGGCGTCATGCACTGAGCCAGGGAACTTGGCATTAACATGGGAGATGTACTGGTCTGCCAAACATACCATCTGCACATTCATAGAATGATAACTCTTCCGGTTTCTGGACACCTGTTCACTCCTGCCGGGGGGGACCAAAGCCACATGTGTCCCATCAATGGCACCTATGATGCTGGGGAGATGTCCCAGGGCATAGAAATCACCTTTCACTGTAGGCAAACCCTCCACCTGAGGGAAAACGATGTAGCTCCGCATGTGTTTCAGCAGGGCAGACAACACTCTGGACAACACGTTGGAAAACATAGGCTGGGACATCCCTGATGCTATGGCCACTGTTGATTGAAATGACCCACTTGCAAGGAAATGGAGCACTGACAGCACCTGCATTTGAGGGCGGATTCCTGTGGGATGGCGTAAAGCTGACATCAGGTCTGGTTCCAGCTGGGTACACAGTTCCTGGATTGTGTCACGGTCAAGCCTGTATGTGATGATCACATGTCTTTCCTCCATTGTCGATAGGTCCACCAGGGGTCTGTACACCGGAGGATGGCGCCATCTCCTCACATGTCCCAGCGGACGGTGCCTATGAAGGACAACAGCGAGCACAGAGTCAACCAACTCAGAGGTACGTACCCACGGCTTACACAGAACACGAATCATAATCCGAAAAGTGGCCTGTATGTGTGTTGAGTCTAGGCCTAGGTATGTGTGACGCAGTTAAAAATGAAGCCATGTGGGCCCCTGAAATGGCGGCTGCCTGACCTCTAGAGTCAGACAATGGGATGTGAGGTAACTGCGCTGGCGTTGTTCACCGTCGCGGTAGGCGGTTGAAGACCGCGGCGCAATGCTGCATTGGTTAACATTGGACCCTATGGGTCCCAGGAGCCAATGACGATGTACGCTGGCGGTGACGGCACGCACCGCCGCGGACGTGACCGCCATTTTCTATCTGTTCAATCACTTGATACCTGATCTTCGACAGGAGAGGACCTACACTGCAAATGCTGCTGTGACCTCGGTCTGGAAGAGACAATGGCTCGAGTGTCTGGGGAAAGGGCCCCTGTCTTCAAATCGGAGGATTTGGAGAAACTCGTGGATGGGGTCCTCCCAAGTACACGCTACTCTACGGTCCTCCAGACAAACAGGTAAGAACACTGGGAGCATGCTGTATGGGCTATGCCTGTGTGGAGTGGGGTGGATGTAAGGGGGGGGAGAGTGCAGCATGCATGAAACGACGGTAAGTGCATGTGCCACATGGCAAGGGTAGGGATGGGGGCCAATGACTGTGATGGTGCAGTTGGAAATACGTTTCTCTTCCCCCTGTACAATTCATGTAGGTCAGCGCCCACCAGAAAAAAGATATTTGGCGTGCCATCGCCAAGGACGTCCGGACCCTGGGGGTCTACCACAGACGGAGCACCAACTGCCAGAAAAGGTGGGAGGACATTCGCCGCTGGAGCAAGAAGACCGCGGAGGCTCAGCTGGGGATGGCCTCCCAACGTGGAAGGGGTGCCCGACGCACCATGATCCCCCTGATGTTCAGGATCCTGGCGGTGGCGTACCCGGAGTTGGATGGGCGCTTGAGGGCATCACAGCAGCCACAAGCGGGTGAGTACACTCTAATCCTGCTGATTTTGTGCGCAGTGGAGAGGTCTGGGTGGGGGAGGTGGGCTGTGGGTTTCCCTAGGCCAGGGCGAGTTTAGTAGGCAAGGTCCCTCCGTAAGGCAGGCCATGTGGCACCCCACCCCATCTCTGTAGAGTGCCAAGTACACCTAGTCATGCCCCTGTGTCATCCATGTGTGCATATGTCGTCCATAGCCTAGTAGGCCATTTCCCAGGTATTGAACAGTGGAGCCCAAGAGCGTGGCGTAGTGCAGGGGGCTTCTGTGTCTGTCGTGTCCGCCAACGGCAGCGGTAATGCATGCACTGAACATGTCTTTCTTCTGTCGTTCCCCCCCCCTTTTGTGGTCTCCCTGTTCTTGTGTGCATTAGCATCATCAGGCGGAGGAGCAGTGGCACCGGAGCACGAGGGAGCTGCATCCCACATGTCCATGGAGGGCGAGACTACGGACTCGGAGTTCACCAGTGGGACGGAGGGCGAGGGGAGCTCCAGGGCGGGGACAGGAGCTGACACCAGCGACACGGACTTGTCCTCTGATGGGAGCTCCCTTGTGGTGGCGGCAACATCTGTGCCCCCACATCTACAGGTACAGCCACCACCCCCCCTACCAGCACCGCCATCCCAGCAGCCCCTCAGCCTTTGCCCTGTGCCCGCTCACCCAGGAGTGTGGGCATCACCTTCACCCCAGGCACCTCAGCCCCTGCCCCTGTCACCCCTGCTGCCCTCAGTGAGGAGGCCATTGACCTCCTCAGGTCCCTTACTGTTGGGCAGTCTACCATTTTGAATGCCATCCAGGGTGTTGATAGGCAGTTGCAACAAACCAATGCATTCCTGGAGGGCATTCATTCTGGTCAGGTGGCCCTTCAGCAAGCTTTTCAGACTCTGGCCTCTGCACTGGTGGCAGCCATTGTCCCTGTCTCTAGCCTCCCCCCTCCAACTTCCTCCATCCAGCCCAATCCCCTGTACCCCAGCCTATCCCAAGCACACCTTCAGACCAGCATGCACACACCTCAACACAGTAGGGAAGCTCTGGCAAACATAAGCACCACACATCCCACAGGCACTCACGCAAGCATCACACACATGCAGACACACCAACATCCACTGCCTCCACTGTGTCCCCCTCCTCCTCGTCTCCCTCCTCCCTCCCAGTCTCGTCTACACTCACACCTACATGCACTACATCTACAGCCACTACTAGCCATCATCAGCACACCCACCACCACACCCCGCTCACGTGCAGGCACCACCCCACTACCATTCACATGTCCCCTGTGTCCTCTCCCAGTGTGTCTGTTACGCCACCTCCCAAAATACACAAATGCAGGCACACACCCACCCAACAGCCATCCACCTCACTACAGCCTCCAGCGCATGCACCTTCACCCAAAGTCACCAAACGAACACCTCCTACAGCCACAACCTCTTCCTCCACTCCCAAACCCCCTCCAGCTACCCGTCCCAGTGTCTCCCAAAAACTTTTTCTGTGCAACCTTGATCTGTTTTCCACACCTCCCCCACCCCGTCCGTCTCCTAGGGCCCGACTCTCCAGGTCCCTACCTAGCACCTCAGCCACAACATCTCCGGGACCAGTGGTGCCTGTAGTCACCGGAATCTGGAGTGCACCGGCCACCAGGGCAGCCATTATGGCACAGAGCCACAGCACGGACAGTCCCTCACCTGTCCAGCATCAGAAGTTGGCCAGTGCCCGGCGGGAGGGGGGGAAGACTCCAGCCACCAAAGCCGCTCCTAGGGGTACAGGAGGGAGTGTGGAGTCAGCTGCGACACCTTCCAAGGTAGGGAAGGGCCACAAGAAACCAGGAAAGTCTGGGAAGAGCAGCACGGCGGAGGAGACCGCCATCATCTCCGCTGCCCAGAAGGCCACCGCCATCATCCCCGCTGCCCAGGAGGCCACCGCCATCATCCCCGCTGCCCCGGAGGCCACCGCCATCATCCCCGCTGGGACAGAGAGGACCACCAGCACAAGCCCCGCTGGGACAGAGAGGACCGCCAGCAGAAGCCCCGCTGGGACAGAGAGGACCGCCAGCAGCTGAGTCACTGCAAAGGAGCCGGCCGCCTCAAGCACCTCTGAACAGGGCACCACCACCTCAAGCACCGCTGAACAGGGCACCGCCGCTCCAAGCACCGCTAAACAGGGCACCGCCGCCTCAAGCACCGCTGAACAGGGCACCGCCGCTCCAAGCACCGCTGAACAGGGCACCGCCGCTCCAAGCACCGCTGAACAGGGCACCGCCCCTCCAAGCACCCCTGAACAGGGCACCGCCGCCTCAAGCACCGCTGAACAGGGCACCGCCGCCTCAAGCACTGATGAACAGGGCACCGCCGCTCCAAGCACCGCTGAACAGGGCACCGCCGCCACAAGCACCGCTGGCCCATGAGTGCTAAGCGCACTGACGCTTCTGAGTCCGTCACGAGCAGGATGAGGCACTCTAGGCACAAGGCCCCCTCCAGAACCAGTGGAGAGATAAATCCACTACCTCTGTCCTTGGCAGGATGAAGAACTCTGGGCACAAGGCCCCCTCCAGAACCAGTGGAGAGATACATCCACTACCTCTGTCCTTAGCAGGATGAAGCACTCTGGGCACAATGCCCCCTCCAGAACCAGTGGAGAATCACATCCACTACCTCTGTCCTTAGCAGGGTGAAGCACTCTGGGCACATTGACCCCTCCAGAACCAGTGGAGAGATACATCCACTACCTCTGTCCTTAGCAGGATGAAGGACTCTGGGCACAAGGCCCCTCCAGAACAGGTGGAGAAAGGCATCCACTTAAGAGACTGTGGCTTTGCACTCCCCAGGATGGAACAGTGGGCAACCCACCCACTGTAGAGACTTGAGAGACTGTGGCTTTGCACTCCCCAGGATAGAACAGTGGGCAAACCACCCACTGTAGAGACTTGAGAGACTGTGGCTTTGCACTCCCCAGGATGGAACAGTGGGTAACCCACCCACTGTAGAGACTTGAGAGACTGTGGCTTTGCACTTCCCAGGATGGAACAGTGGGCAGGTGGCCCCCTCGTGGATTTGGCGTCGTGCACTCAACCGGCTGAGGTGCCCCCCCTTTCCCTCCCCCTGAGGTGCCTGTTTTCTTGCTCTCTGATGCCCCTGCAGTGTTCTCTCCGTCATGGTCGAGGATCTTGTGTGGGCCTCGCCCATACCGTGTGGGCCCAGTGTTCTACGGACTTCATTGGAGCACTACCTGGACTACTAAGCTTGGAGTATATTTTGTTTATGGTGTATATATATATTTTTGCATACTTTATTTTAATATATTACAATGGTTACACTCATTTGCTTTTATCTTTGCATTCTTCCGGGGGGGTTGAGGGTGTAACAATAATGTATAAATATGTACACATATTCTGAGGAAGTTGTCCCAGTCCCAACCCGACGAAGTAGACATGTGTGGTCAGGTGTACTGCTGTTGAAGAACAAATAGATAAACAGAACTGGAATATTTTGTGTAAATTTGTGTTTGGTAACTAAAGTTTGGTCGGAGGAACCAGAAAAAAGGAGTAGAGCATGCAGGTAAATTTCACAAATTTTGAAAGACCAATCACTTTCAGGAAAAAATTACCACCCATCAACCCCCAAACATTGCAAATGATCAGAATCAAGTTTACCAATTTGTTGAACTCCCTCCCTCACTGTCAGCCACCATAGACATCATCAATCATCACTCACAATCACTTAATATATCACCACTCAATGGCGCAATAGTTAGTAGTTACCTCTTCCAATCCAAGCATGGTGGTTGAACAAAATATGTTCTCCTCCATTGGTAGCAAGTAGCAACACATTTGAATTTGCCATTGGCACTGGCAGTGTTTTAATCAGTGATCTTCTGGGACAGCCCTGCTAGGTGATGTAAAAAAATAATAGGCTGTGGCATGTGAGGGAGGCAAGCATATTCTCCAAAGTCCTGAAGGGAATGTTGTGGCTTCTTTACTGCACACGGGTCCAACTTCAATCTGGTCACATAATATGTGACTAAAAATGATAGGGCAGCATAAACCTGACACAAACATAATGTTTCAATAGCACTTTTCTTTTTGCAAAGAAAGAAAGAAAGAAGTTCAGCGAGAAACAATTAAAAAAAGCATTGGTGCACTGGCATACTCAGTCCGGAAAGTAGAGCTGGTCCTCAAAATCAGGTGGTACACCCAGAAGTTGGTCAGAAAGCACAGTTGATTCTGACCATTCATCCTCTTCCTCCTCCTGTGGTGTTTTGCTCATGGTTAATCTCTCCACGTTTTGAGGTAAGAGACTGGTCATTTCTCACTGTAACAACTGCACCAGCTGCACTGAATATATGTTCAGCAGACACCCTGGCTATAGGACAGGCCAGATACTTCATTGTCAGCCTGCTGAGCTCTGGCCATTGGCACATCTTCCAATGCCAATGCACCAATAGGTTTCGATCCACATACCCCTCTTTTGGGACATCCAGCTACTCCTGGAACATCCTCTGAAGTGTCATTGGTGTTACCACTTGATTGACATCTTATGCCTTCACCACTGTACTGGACATAAGACCTGTCACTTGAAACCAAGCCAATGCAGAGGTTGCATCCAGCTCTTCTGATGCTGTTGTTGCCTGTGTTCTTGTTGCAGGTGTTGGCTGCTGTTAGACAAGACTGCCCTCTCTGGAAGTTGAAGGTGACACCCTAGAACTGCAGAATCAGACTCTAAGTTCCAGACGCTCTTCTTCCAGTTCTCTGGCTTGCTCAACAATCCACCTTTTGCAGTTTGAAGCATCCCTTTCTGAAAAAGACATGAAAGAGGAAATATTTTTTTTGTAGCATGGATCAGGTAGGGTGGCACAGATGTACTCTTTGGATGAGCTAATTTCATTTTGATGCCTTGCAGTGCAAGTTAAGCGATAGCTTGGGCTCTCCACCAAGGCATGCTCTTCTGGATTTTCGTTCACACCTCCGAATTTGAACCTTTCACACACCTTCTTTGGCTGCTCTTGTAGCAAATGCAGCAACAAGATAGCTTGGCCCATTGTACTGTCCTCCTTGCTAACTTCCCATGTGAAAACCTCAAAAAAGAGCAGCATCTGTGTCAGGCATTTGACTAGGCCTCATTTGTCCGTATCCATGGTGATAGCTTCCCAACTGCATCCCCTCCTATTAGAATGACATAATCATTGATCTGTGTGTATTGCTCAAACATATGTTGCAACATATAATTGGTTGAGTTCCAACGTGTTGGCACCTACTGTATCAGGGCTTTAACTGGTACTCTGTTACCATGCTGAATAATCTGCAACTGTTTCCAGGCTTTTAAAGAATGGCCGAAATGAGTGCAGAGTCATGTTGCTGACTATGAGCCTGATTTAGATTTCGATGGAGGGGTTCTTCCATCACAACGGTAAGGAATATCCTGTCCACTGAAATCTAAATACCATTATTTTCTATGGTAGTTAGATTTTGGCAGATAGGATATCCTTCACTGTTGCAATGGAGTAACCCCTCTGTGAGATCTAAATCAGTCTTCTTTTTTAGAAGGTCTTCCATAACCATGCTGATGCAGTGCACCCAACACAGGACCCTGAAATAGCCACCGTCTGTTATGGTCTTGAGTATAATGCTGCAATTGTCAGTGGCAACAAACCCAAATGGGAGACTTCTGGGTCACAGCCATTCAGACACCTTGCTATTAAATTCATCCAAGGTGTTTGCAACTGTGTGTGATTTCTCCATGGCGAACATGGCTACTGTTGCATGCTGCCAAATGCTCTTACAAATTTCTTCAGGGACAAGACTTGTAGATAGTTTTTGCTTTATCCCCACAAAAAGAGATCCAGTACTCAGTGATGCTCATGCAATCAGTAGCCTGACAATTGGTCAACCTGTCTGTCATCAGGTAGATAGTGTGGACAACACTTTGCTGCAAAGCTGGTCCAACCAAATGCAGCACATCGTGATGCAATGCTGGAGCGGAAACACTAGCAAAATAGGTCTAAAATGGAAATTTCCATTTTGTGCACATGGGTGCCACAAACTCTAGGAATCTCACTCCTTCCACAAAAGAAAAAGGGAGGCGTTCCACTGCTAACATTTTTGTGAGCTTCTCTTTCTACAAACGTGCCATTGGGTGGTTCCGGTTGTAGGGCCCCTCCTGCCTATACACGCCAGAAATTTTTACCTGGATTTTTTTCTTTTGTGGGGCCACTGATGCAGGCAACTTTTGAGATGTAGGTGGTGGTAAGGTAAATTTGAGTCGTGGTGCAGTCACCATATGCTGAGGTGTCTCCATCTGACACTGAGGCCCATATTTAGACTTTTTGACGCAAAACTGCGCCGGCGCAGTTTTGCTTCAAAAATACTACCGCCGGCTAACTCCATTTTGGTGACTCAGGTGGGAGTCATTATTTTTGCCGCACACCGCAGCGTCACGTCGTAAAGCAAAACTACGTTAACGCGGCAGAAATGACTGTGGGTCGATTTACTACCCCGCAAACCGGATATGCGCCGTTTTTTGGCGCAATAGCGTAAAAAAAAAATGCGAACACTGCCATTTCACCAGAGGAGAGCCAAAATGGATCCCAGATGCCACTACAGACCCCAGGAAGATGACAGCAGACCAGGAACCAGCCAGGATGACCCACACAAGAACCAGGACACTTTTAAGAAGAAAAGAAAGTGTTGCTTTAGTGCAGAGGAGCAGGAAATTCTGGTTAAAGAGGTGACGGAACACTAGCACCAACTGTTTGTCACATCAAAGTTGCCAATCAGTAGGAGAGAGTCTATATGGCAACAAATTGTCAACAAGATTAACAGTGTGGCTGAAGTACGCAGAACAGTCATCAATGCAAGAAACGCTGGCATGACTGGAAGCGCAGGACCAAGGAAAAGATGGCCAGGAACAGGAAGGCAGCACTGCAGACTGGAGGGGGGAGTCCAGCACACCGGGAGGCCCTGGACCACATGGAGGAGATGGTCGCAGCTGTCATCCCTGAGGAGATCGTCACAGGGATTCAAGGACAGGACAGCGCAGAATACCAGGAGACAACACACATGCAGGGTAAGTCGCATGGGGAATTTAAATTACTTAATGTCAACTGTGAGCAGGGGGGTGGGGGGATACCGACCACTAAATGCATGGAAGTCATCCAATACATGGAGTGGCATGGGTAAAGGGGCACGGCATGGGTGCATGGCCCGTTCTGAGAAGACCTGGGGCACACCATTACACAACACCAATAACAGTCCCATGGGGGCATGCTGTCATGCCAACGATGGAGCAAAGGGAAAGCCACGCCAGGAGGGAAGGCCACAACATCAAACTGACATCCCGGCACACGTCAGCCACCATACCCCCTACATTAACTAGGGCCCTGTTAACAACCTCTAGCCATACCGACAACTGGAATGTAACTGCGACAACAGTTGCCACTACCACCTCTGCTCTGTGTGCAGCTCAAGTCGCCAATTGCAGTAACCTCCCCATGGATCATACACACCTAAATTAGGGGGTGATGATGACAACTGCAACAATCCCCAGAAACAAGACAAAGGCCCCAGTACTCTCAAATGTCAATGCCCATAGTTGTCACAAACATCAGGCAATGTAAACAACAATAGGAGCTACACAGCACTAAGGACACACCCTTGCTGCATATGTCAGGGTCCATCCTGTGCCTGGGTAACAATGCAACATCCCAAATGTCATACTGCTCAGACAACAGCATTGGGGGTGACACATGTAACTGGTCACTGAAATACACCTGCACAGTCAGAGGAGGAAATAGGACACTGATATGATTTTTAGGGCAATCCAATGTAACACACATTCCCCAACATCAGCAGGACACATTACCAATGTCAACGTCCATATCGGATCATAACATTGCCATGCATAGGATATGCCACATGTCAATTACATTTAAGTGGATGTGAAAGATCAGAGATTGGGGCAGTTCCAGATTGTTAAGTGTGATGCCAGGGCCATCAGTATACCCACAGCCAGTGAAAGGTCTCACCATTAGAATGTATGTAGACGGAGGCTTAAGTAGGAAAAGAAGGTGGCAATTCTCTATTTGGCATAAACCAACACCCAGAGGCAATGAGGCTGACAAGTCTGATAACTCAATAACATACATGTGACACACAGGTGGGCCATAGGCCTGGAAGAATGCCCATCTGAAGGACTGGAGAAATTAACACAAAACAAGATCACAAAGTGAATTCATCAAAAGGCAGGCACGTCACATCAAAATTGCCACAACACAGACACACTAATTGTACCCTGTTTCTTTGCAGAGGAAGATGGATCTCCTGCCGATATGCCTGTCCCAGATTTCCCTGATGACATGGATGACGAGCTGATAAACATTCCCCAGGAGACTATCCAAAAGGTCCTCGAAACCCTCCAGACCCCACCTTCAGTCACAAGGAGGAGAACAGAACAAGCAGCCAACGCAGAGGATCCACCCACCACCCCAATTGTAAGACCTGCCAGCTCCAATACAGCTGAGGACTCAGATTACACTGGCACCAGATTTGAGAGAACTGTAGTTGGAGTACAGCGGAAGCTGGCCAAGGAGGTGCGGGTGGGGATGCAAACTATGGCAGCCAGCCTTGAGGGGATGCGTTCGTGCATGATGTCATCTGCAGATCAGGCAGCAGCTATTCAAGCCCTAACATCCATACTGCAAGGTCTACAAGAAACTGTCAAGGAATTCACCACTGCAGTGAGGGAGTTGCCACAACACCTCACACCCCAAACTTTCCTCCACTGCATGCACAAATGCAATCATGACTCCCTCAGGGCCGACCTGGCTGCCTACCATAGTGATGTGGCTGCTATTCTCAAGAACAAGCAGACCATCCTTTCTGTAGTACTGCCCTTAAGACCTTCATAGGGAGCAGCGACCGGGATGTCTGACTCCACGTCTTCTAACACTGAGGTGTGTGTTGCCCCTTCACAACCAACAACAACAAGGACAAAGCAGGCAACACACACATCAGAAGAAGAAGACATGGAACAGATCACATTCACAAGGAAAATGACCCGGAAGCACTAGTCCCTGCCACATGGCCCACATTTACCAAGGTCCTGCGCATTGTAACTTGCCAGTCTTGCAACAACTTTACTCGAGCACTGTTCTGCAAACCACTGTATATCTTGTAAACCAGCCCAGTGATTGTCTCTCTCCTACTCATTGCCAAATCCTGTCCCTCTGCACTGTCTGAAACATCAACCACAGCATGTCAAAAGCATTTCCGTAACCCCTTGTGTTGGATCACAATGTAGGATGTCACTATAATGGACTCACAATCATGGAAAATGTACAGATAGCACTACAGCACGTTTCAATAATTAGTACTTACACAACAAATCTGTCTCTGGGTAATGTGACATATCAACTGTGAAGTAGATAACTGAAATGTGCCTACTGTCAAATTACGTAGCTTGTCAATACAACCGTCCTGATAATCTGTAGTCAGAGAATTCTGCTCAGTGCCCATGATTGCATCATACTCTGCCCATCCTGAGGGACAAATCTGATGAAGTGAGAAACCATACACCACCATGCTGTGTTGGACAGAAGAACGCTTCCTCAGGGGATAACTAAGTCATCAAATAGTGGCCTCAAAATGTTGTCAACATGCAACAATAACACAATAAACATGCCACACTAATCTAAGTAAACACTAAAAAAACTGCATAAATGAAGGTGTCTGAGTTAACATACAAATAGGTAATCATGCCGAACTGTGTCACAAATGATGTATGAGAGTCATGAAGACAAGAATACAAGATTGCCAATGAAAACTCATCTTATAAGGGTGTGCATGATCATCACACTGCGGTCAGACCTAAAACTGTTTCCCCAATACCAAGTCTGGAAGCACTGTTTGTGACTTTGAAAACACACTTATCAACAGAAACACATTGGGATCCATATTAACTGTGATTGGTGATTGCAACGAAGGGTCGACACTTTGCAAGGTAGCTCTGGGCTAGCTGCCAATCGTGCAGCTCAGTTGGTATTTGTTTGTAGCATAGGACACAGATGTTATGGTACAAAATTGATGTACACTGAATCCAAACCCACGATCAAGTAGCATTCATCACATACAATTAAGGGTTAACCAAATATTTATTAAATGCTAATCACAGATGAGGAAATTGAGGGAAAAATCTTACCTACCCTAATCTACCCTGACTACTCATTACCCACAACTGTCCCTAACTAACCTAAGCTACACTTACTTATCACATGTAACAAAATGTTCTAAACATCTACCCCTTACCCCCCTTATGAGACGGGACACATGGAGGACAACACATACTAACCTAAACACATACTATACTATCCTATACAAATATATATTTACTTGTTGTTAATTGGGAATGTAATTTTTTTTTTTTGATTTTTTTTTTTTAAACACACAAGAAACCCAACATTGCCCCACACCCACCCACCCACCCACACATGTAATAAGTAAAAAAAGAAACAAGCAGGACCCCCACCCCCCACCCACTAACACTAACTAAACTAACAGCTTATACTAACCTAACACTAAGCCCCCTAAGCCCACTAACTATAAGAACAAGGAAAGAGGAGGGAGGGTAGGGAATCATGTCCATAGCAAAAGGTCTAGAGGTTGGCCCTCCGGAGGGTCCTCTTAATGGACTTAACACGCCGGTTAATGTGCCGCACATCCCGACTGAGGTGGCTCAATTTGCGCAGCACTTTGTCCATCTTATGATCCATTTGGTTGAAGGCTGCAGGGTCAACAGATGGAGCAGTGGCAGTCTGGGTACCGGTGGAGGAGGTCTGTGTGGGTGTGGTGCCAGGCCTAGTGGGCTGTCCTGCACCATTGGCAATGCTGGGGCCTGGAAGTCCAGCAGATGTCGGACCAACAGTGGCAACTGTGGGTGGGGCCACCTGGCTCGGATTGGTGGTTGTGCTGGTGGTGGCTGTGGTGGGCAAAGTAGGCCCACCCTGTGGGAAGGCTCTCCATGCCCTGGAGGCCCGTTCATGCCGATATCGCCGGGCCATCCTCTGGAACCCCGACTCCACCAGCAGGATGTGCTGATATCGCATGGCCCGCCGCTGAAATTCACGGACCTGGTCTGGGGTCATGTTAGCAGCTGTGAAGACAAATGCAGATATTCTACATTAGTAACTGCATTGTGTGAAATGGCGCAGCAAGTTTATCAGACATTACTTTTACTGTACTTGTAACAGCTCATATCACAATACAGATCATTGAATGTCCCTGAGGAAGTACATGGCAGGCCAGACTACAAAGGTCACATCACACATTGCACATCCATAACCTACAAGATGGGTAACAACTGGCTTTGACTTGCAATCTGAGTTCTGCCAGTTATCAGCTAAGAATCATGCTGCATATCCTCCGCCAAGACCTGGGCTACATATGTTAGTCTACGGACAGCAAAACTAAAGCCACACGGTCTGAAAGTTGTAACTGGACTTGCCAGTATAGTACCAAGGCGGTCATTCTGACCGCGGCGGTCGGCGGTCGCCGCCCGCCAAGCGGTTCCCGCCGAAAGACCGCGGCGGCCATTCCGCCTTTCCCACTGGGCCGGCGGGCGACCGCCAGAAGACCGCCGGCCGGCCCAGCGGGAAAGCCCCTTCAACAATGAAGCCGGCTCGGAATGGAGCCGGCGGAGTTGCAGGGGTGCGACGGGTGCAGTGGTACCCGTCGCGATTTCCACTGTCTGCACAGCAGACAGTGAAAATCTTTGTGGGGCCCTGTTAGGGGGCCCCTGCACGGCCCATGTCAGTGGCATGGGCAGTGCAGGGGCCCCTAGGGGCCCCACGGCACCCATTCCCACCATCCTGGTTCTGGCGGTGGACACCGCCAGAAACAGGCTGGCGGGAAGGCGGTCGGAATCCCCATGGCGGTGCTGCAAGCAGCGCCGCCATGGCGGATTCCCTGGGCCAGCGGGAAACCGGCGGGAAACCGCCGGCTCCCCTTTTCTGACTGCGGCTTTACCGCCGCGGTCAGAATCGCCCAGGAAGCACCGCCAGCCTTTTGGCGGTGGTTCCGCCGCCCTCCGCCATGGACCGCCAGGGTCAGAATGACCCCCCAAGTGCCAAACCTGAGTGTGTATACTAGGTTGCAACCAAACCGTCACTTATTCACATGTATGTGTAACATACTGGTAGCATCAGTACTAGGTACCCCATTCACAAACCCATGCCCGTGTTTGGGGGGGTGGATAAACAACTATAATTTACCAACAACATGTACACCGAGGAGTGTATAGAATACTCCACACATGTTTGTCTCTACAGACACACCACAGGTAAGGTCTATCTACAATTAGGAGTCAGCAAACCCTAGAGCACTCATAGAGTCAGACATGTCAGGAAATGCAGAACTTGGTACACAACATATACTTCCAGTGAGGCTTGACTTACATCAGACACAGAGTTGCTAGAACACCCATGATCATGAATTGCATGCACACCTAGGCCATTGCATTCAAGTTCCACATACTTGTAGCACTACATGTGGAAGTACATGCTGCTAGGAGGTTCTACCTATTGTCTCAAAATTACGTAGGTAAATAGGGAAGCAGATGTCTATTGGAAAGCAATTTGCTGTACCAATCTTAGAAAATGTGGGTCTGACAGGCTGACTAAATCGGGCCGACTTCCAGTGCGACTATTGGTGATACAAGTGTCATCCACATGACTAACCCCTGTACTCACAGTGGGGCCTACAGGAATGGCCTACAATCCCTGCATGATACCATTGGATACGCATTGGCCAACTCAAAACATGTGAGAAACTGAATTCCCACTCATGGAACAAGAGAAAAGCTTGCCCAACGCATCACACCTTGCTATGCGTCCTACTCACACAAGTCCATAACCAGCAAACACAACACATAACAGACATATCAACACTTACTGGAGTGGTCGGGGTCCTCAAATGTCCCCACCTCTCCCACAGTGTAGGGTGCCGGCCCACCTGTAAGGTATGGAAGGAAGAAATGTGCTCAAAATCTGTGCACAGCGCAACAATTTCATAAACATATACAATGTGTAGGCTGAATAAGGAAATGGCAGCCATTCAGACATGATGGTACTGCATCTGATATATCACGGCCAACTTGTACATAGCATGGGTCTCCTGTGACAGTTACACACATATCTGCACACATACATTGGCCATAACTATCATGTGGTTGCAAATATGCCCCGTAATTGGTGAGCAGTAAAAAATATGGAGTGTAATCGTCTCATCATGTGCATCCAAGAGAGACATCCAAAGCCTGGTTACTTGAGGACTGCATTACCAGTCAAACATGCCTTGTGACCGTGACACATTTATTACACATAGGCCCAATGTACAGAGGGAGGGGCAGGGATTTTTAGAAGCCATCCTGTTGTTACAGTTTATTCAATTGATGTGGCCCAGCTATGGTGATTTGCACCAACCATGGAGATGTGAAGCCATGTGCGTACACTTGGACTGCCATCCATATTTGGATTGTGGCACCACTAACTCCAACAAACATTCTAAGATGTTAGCTGAGGGCACCTTACACCTTTTCACAATGTTTTCAAATCCAGAACTGAGATGTATCCAAAAAGATCAAGGAACACAATAATCCCACACATTCATAGTACTTCCGTGAACGCTTTCCTTCCACACTCACCAGACTCAAATGAGACATATGTCTGAGCCACTTTGCTATTATCAATTGACATGAAGGCAGACTTATTTTCTGCATCATGTAGTGATTCTAAAGTCAGTCTAGCAATTCAGTCAACAAAGTTGGCCTAAACGTTGGTACATCTGTACTTCTCTGTCAATAGTACCCTATATATACATGATTGGCACCTATTTTGTTAGCTTTTCTGACAAAAAGGCCGCACCAAATTCCTTCATGGAAAAGTAACCTGTAAGTTTGCTGAGCACGTGCTACCTGACAGCTAGCAATTGTGATCCTTGCCATAGTGCATCAATGATCCCTTTATATTTCCCCAGCATTACACACAGTCCGCAAGTTAGCTGGCAGATATTGTACTAATCCCCTCATGTCACTACAGAGCATTTAATCATGCACATTAACATGATTCTTACTCACCAACAGTGCCACTAATCATGATTCCCAGATGGTCCAAGAGATCCTGCTCCTTGGTGAAGAGGTCAGCCCACCGGTGCTTCAGCTGGTGGTCACTCCTCTGGCTGGCATACACATGCTGCAGGTGATGCAGCACCTTTCCCCACCAGCCTCTGTTGGATACCCCTGTTTCACTCTGCCCCCTGCCTGGATATTGAGCTGCAAGAAATGCTTCACAAGCCAGATGAACCCCCCAACTCCTCTTCCCCCATCCTGCCAAGACGTGGCCTATCAGACATACTTGGAATTGAAAGGGAATAGGGGTAAAAGAAATAGAAAGGGGAAAAGGGGGAAAGTAGGGGTACAAAGACAGATACAAAGCAAACCTAAACACTAAAAGAGACCAACTATCCCCAAACTAACACAATCCACAACAGACTCCCACAAACAACAAAAACACAAGATAAATGGACAAATGTAGACAAAACACAGTAGTACAGTATACAGCTACAATTATTATTTCACAAATTGACAATACAGATAGCACACAGGACAAAAACAGCACAAAATCTCAGGACAACACCCTCTACACAGCCACACAGTCTAGAAGGATCATAGACTGCAAAGTGAAAGTGAAAGTACACCCACTGTACATGATCTGTAAACAGGATATCCTGTTACATCACTTCCTGTATGAAAAGTCCCGCCTTTTTCGCGTTATGCGTAATTTTTTGTTTACCAAAACTGTATTTGTGTAATTTTTTGGGACACACAGAAGTGACAATTAACCACCATCAACATAATAGTACATGGACTGTACAAATATCTGGATGCGGGCTAAATTTCACTCCTGTGCGTCCAAAAAAATGAAGCAAATACAGTTTTGGTAAACAAAAAATGACACATAACGCTAGGGACGTCAAAATTACAGGGCATTAACTGGTTTTGGGCATTTTTACTTCTTTTTAGGTTATGTTACATTTGGCACACATCAGAGATAGGCTGATTGAAGACAGTATGGTGTTGATGGTGTATGTTCACATGTGTGACATCATACTTCAGTGGACCATGATCGGCTACTCCCTTCACAGTATTTTTACGGTTGGCTAACGCAATAGTTGGTCATAAGTGTGGCCTACATATATGTGTTGCACAAATTGTGCATGTTTGGCATAAGGAGAGGATAGCAATGTGACGCACATATGTACAAAACCTAAATTCCTTTGGCTCAAATTGTGTGCTTTGGCAACTAATGTATTTGTTGACCAAGTGTGTGTGTATCACATGAAGCATAATTGTACATGTGGTTGTATGAATGTGACGTCCATGTGTACAATCCTTAGATGCAAGTCATATTGGAAATGAGCGAGGGCATGCGTTAGTCATACATGTAACAACACCCGTAAAGTGGACTTCCAAGTTTTAGGGTCACGTAGACACCACATGTGACATAGCATGCACCAGATGGATGGCAGAAGCTTGTTCATGTCAATGGTCCACATTTTCTACATCCTATGTCCTACAGTATTGGTAAGAGCTTCCTAGGCACCACTTGGTGAATCCCACAGTGAGTCATACACATGCATTGAGGAAGTGGGTACCATGTTGTTTGTACAGACAGACAAGGGTGAATCTCAAATGTATGATGACACCACAGTTGAGGCTATAGAAGTGAGCCCCAACTATCAAGTGGCTGAGGTGGACCAGCATATAAGACAGCACGTGTCCACTTATTTCCAGTGATCAATTGCACATAGGTGTCTTGTTCATGTGTGTGGTCCAATGATGATCCTGTATATTTTTTGGGGTGTAATTTGTCACAGTTCGGTCCAGGACTCATCATGAGTCAGTGGCAGCTATTCCTGTATCTACTGAGTATCCTTGGTTGATCAATGTGAGTAAAGTGGATGTGGACATGTGAACCAACATGTGGATGGTCCCACCCTGTCACTAAAGACGTGTAATGAGACAGTCAACAGGGCAACCTTGGTGTGCTGAGTGAGATCATTTCTCAGGTGTCATGTTCCGACAGGTGTCATTACAACATTTGTACACAGGTTGGCCTCTGCACTTCCCACTGTATCTGGGAACATCATAGCCTCTGTGCTGATTATTCTCACAGCTATTCACCACACACACTGTGATTCTGTGTGTGAACTGTCATGGTCCTGACATTTGTGTATTATTCATGGACATTATCAGAGGTTGCTGGTTGTGCTGAAAGCCCCGTACCCAATCCCTACCTATGGCCCTGGGACACTGTCACACTTTGTCATTCATGCATAAATGCAACCCAGACAAGGGATGGGCCATGAAGTTTGCTTTTCCAAGAGGATGTAACTCAAATGGTACAGTTAAAAGGCAGATTATGCTATACAATGTATTTGTGTATGCATTGAAGAAGCCCATGCCCAATACCCCCTGACAAATGAGAGGTTTGCTAACGCAAGTGTGGTACATATGTAGACACAGGGATACTTTAGTGTGACGCACCGACAGTTGCCAGTCAGGCTGACAGAATGCAAGGTGATTCAGGATCCAGATACTTGACAAGTTACATAATCAGTGGTCTGACTAAGACTGTTTGGAGGACAAACTAGACAGTTGACATGTAAAACTGTGTATGTCCTGTGTTTTTGAAGGTGACAAATGAACCCAGTGGCTGTGTTACACGGCTTAATTAGTATCAATGCTTAACAGTGTATTTGACATAATGGCAACTCCTATGCTGTTCCAGGCATCAGCAGGGGCAGTGCTTGTTGAAATGGGTGGTGTGCATGGAGGTGATCACAGGTGTGGGCTGCATCTGTTTCTCACCAGTCCTGTAGGTGAGACTTGCATTCTAAGGGCCAACAGACATTTTCCTACGGGAAGCAATCTACATGTGCTAACAGGGCTTTGAAACTAGAAGACAGTGTATAAATTGACCTGACGTCCTTGCAGTCAGATGTTCTATGACAATGGCATACCATAGGAAAGGGTGTAGCACACTGGTTTGCTAATGTTGGTCTGTGTGTGTGTAGAGGAGGGAATATCAGGGTACACATCTTAGTATTCCAGGGACCTCTTCCGACAGGTGGGTTGTGACCAGGTGCATGGGTGTGTCATGAGTTAGGAAATGGCCTGACATGTACATGGAATGTCATGTGTGCAATGCTGCTCATATGTGTGGCACTTGTGGTGTCTCTGTTCTGCTTCTATGGGACTCTGGTCAAAGATATTCCTTGCAAATATTGGATGCAGTTGGACTTACTGCTGTCAAGGGTCTGGTCAGGCATTCCTGTTACTGATGCCAAAGCACAGTGACTGCCTCATGAATGAGGCTTGTTTTCCCCTTATTGAGTGATGGTGTCTTAGTTGTGTGCCATATGCTGCGTTGGACGTTGATTTCAACATGTATGTGTGAAATAGTTGTGGTCCTCTGCTATTGGCCTTCAAAGGAGAAATGTACATGATATATGTCATTAAGAGTGTGTGTGTATGTGACCATTGTATGTTAGGCATCACATTAGCTCTGGGATGTTCTGTGTCCTACTCAGTATCTAAGCAATGCTCCATGAGGCAACACTCTAATTCTGATAAGTAGAGATGAAGGTGTGCAAAAAGGAATAGCCAGACCATGATATGGTGATTAGAATAGGTGTTTATTTAAATTAGTTAACTAAAGTGGTGAAGATGATCATATTCAAAAGAAATTATTGACGATCTGTTGCCGCCTGGGTATACCAGCGGGCGTGTTCTGTAGTTCCCCCTCCTGTTGCAGGCCAGCATCCTCCTCTTCCTCCTCTTCAGGCATGTGTGACTCTGGTTCCAGGAGGGGAATGTTTCTTTTGATGCAAATGTTATGCAATATTGCACATGTTAGGATGATCCTACAGACCATCTCCGGGGAATATAGGAGGCTACCACCAGTGATGTCGAGGCACCAGAACCTTGACTTGAGGATGCCGAAGGTCCTCTCGACAATGCTGGGTGTCCTCCTATGGGCGTCGTTGTAGGCACGCTCTGCAGCAGTACTTGGGTTGCCAAATTGTGCCATAATCCATGGCTGGATGCCATACCCATGATCAGCTGCAAGAGAAAATGATTGGGATCATGTTGATGTAGCTGGCACTATTGAAAAGACCTTTCATGGCAGTAGTTGTCATGTGTTGTCTGTGACTCTTTTGTGTAATAATGTGGCATCCTATGCTTGTAGGATGTACCATCTGCATTGTGTTGTTTCCTTGGATGAACGAGTGTTTGTCTGCTAACCGTTTGTCAGCAGTATGTTTTGGGATTTGCAGTACAGTGTGCGATCCCTAGCATTGTGACTGGTGATACAGGTGTCCGTGTGTCTTCACTGGGGGTGAGATGGTAGTTCCATGCACAGTTAAAATTGACAGTGTTGTTAACACGTTCATATCAATGTACCCTGGACATCCCATACCTTTAGACTTAGGCAATGGATTAATGTAAAGGTCATTGGGACACTTACATTTTGCAAGGTGACATTTGGGCGCCCCATTCCACACGTTGTGATCTTTGACGTCTTAACATTAGGCTGTACAGTAATTTCCGATGTGTGACAGGTTCAATGGTGAGCTAAGAAACATGGCTAGCAATGTCACAACCTCAGTATGTTCCTGTTCACATGTTGCTGTTGTGGTGTATGTGTTGTGTGTCCAAGACGGTTGCTGTGCAGTTTGTATATAAGTAGGTTTTTTTACTTACCAACAAGTAGTCCATTGCCACACCGTCCATTCTGGAAGTGTTCATTGATGGTGCAGTGACGGAAGATGAATGAGTCATGGACACTCCCAGGATATTTAGCCACGATGTTGGTGATCAATCCCTGGTGATCGACTATGGCCTGCACGTTGATCGAATGTGTGTGCTTCCTGTTGCGGTAGAGGTATTCAGTTGCAGCAGGTGGCACAAGGCGTGCATGTGTGCAGTTGATTGCACCAAGGACGTGTGGGAAGCCACTGATGAGGTAGAACCCCTGTTTTGTTTCCTGCTGTTTCTGCAGTGTGTTAGGGAAGCAGATGTGGCGGGGTGTCAGTCCAATGATGGCATCCAGTACTTTGGGCAAAAAGGCGGAGAATGATGGTTGTGATATTCTGCAAACCAGGGCACCAGTTGTTTGGAAAGAGGGACTTGCCAGCATATGAAGTACGGCAAGCAGCTTGGTTTCTGTTGGAATGGTGCGGGGTGTCACCAAAGTGGGGGCCAACTGCGGTTCAATGTTGCGCAGCAGCTGCTGAATGGCCTGCCAGTTCAACTGGTACCTCTGGATGATGTCGTGTTCCCTGAGGCCCTGAAGGGTGGTTCTGGGGCGGAATATCCTCTCCTGCCTTCTGTCCTGCCTTTGGGGTCCCTGCTGGTGTTGTTGTAGCTGCTGTTGTTGCTGCTGGGCTCTGCGTCTGCATGCACGCTGGATTAGGATCACCTCCATGGCTCCCTGTTGCTGCTCTGCTGTTTGTTCAGTGTGTTCTGATTAAATACAGGTGTGTTTTGCCCCATTTTAATGTCTGCCCTGACCCAGGCGTTAATTTTTTACGCAAATCGGGCTGTGCGTCATTTTCTGGCTCCACCTCTCGGCCGTGCGTCATTTTTGCCAGAAAGCATAAATACGACGCACGGCCGTTTAAGCCATTTTTTGGACAGGAATGCCTACCTTGCATATAATTAACGCAAGGCGGGTTGCCGCATCCAAAAAATGACGCACACGGCGGAATGTTGTCGTCCACGGGCTCGGCGTCAAAGTTTAAATACGGGGCAACGTTTGCGCTGATTGTGCGTCACAATCGGTGCAGACGGAGTATAAATATGCCCCTGAGTCTTCCTGTGCCATTGTGAGGTCATTGAGGTTTTTGATTCTGGCGTACTGCTGGGGACAAATCTGCTTTGCATGGGGATGTCACCCTCTTCTACCTCACCTTCAACCATGATTTGACCAGTTATAACGGATGTTTCCCGGCTCTCCTCACCTTCATCACTGCAACCACATTCAGCCATTTTTTCAAAGTGCTTCCTCCACCGGATTGCATGATGTTTTGTCGTGTGGGTCGTCTGACCTCCAGAACCATAATGTGAACCAGGCTTACCTCGATGAACACTCGCCTGGCAAATGTTGTATATCTCAATGTTCTCCCCTGGTTTCCTAATTGTAAAAAAGTCCCAAACTGGGGAGGAGTACTTTCTTAGTGCGCCAATGACTTGATGAAGAACTAGAGGTAGGTGGGTGTGTTGATTGCATCTCTATAGTGCATACTTCTACTGAGGTATGGGTTGGTGCAGGTCTCCGCTGGGGCTTTACACATATGGGCGGTGCTGCCTGTGTCACATGCTTCGGAGCAGGTTGGATAGTAATGCCGACTTGTCTGTGCCAGCTTCCACAATGACTAGCTCGTCATCATCCTCCTCATCATTATCATTCCCTTCAATGATTCTAAGGCTTCTTGGAACTTTTCTTTTCCCTTGTCCCTCCTGGCATCTCCCGGTCTCTGCCAGGGTCTACTTCATGTCCCTATTATCATCATCAGAAGTGGTGCTTGGAGTAGTACGGTTACTTTTTCTTACTGGATATCTGGGACCCATTGATTCTAAAAACGGAGGGTCTTGCTCGGCAGGAAGCTCAACCTCCTGTTGTGCTTCAACTTTGGAAAGATCTACTATTGGTGGCTATGGTTGCATTCCACTTTGCTCTGTTTCCTGAAAAGAGTGGGCACTACTTTGCTAAAGGGACAAATCCAACATGTCACTGCTGGTTGGCATCACCATTATTGCAGTGGCTGCCTCTCTGATAGACATGGTCTTGGGCTTAGGTTGGGGTGATGCTGTTGATGCTGAAGTACTGCTCCCAGGTTCCTCCCCGGAGGTCTCCCAAAAAAGGTTGCAGTTGGCATGCCCTTGGTGGAAAGCTGCCCTTCTTGCTGACCACTTTCTTGGGAGCAACTTTCTTCGGGGCCATCTTCAATTCTAAGTTGGCAGTGGCACTAAGATGCACAAGCAGAAGAGTTTGAAGGACCGAAGTAACAGTAAGGCCTTCTCTTTGGTGGTGCTGCGGGTGATGTGAGGTCTCTTCTCTTGTGCACCTAAAAGCAATTAAAGAAGAAAAACATGTAGTTAGTATGATGTGGCATTGTTGCAGGTTGAAATAATACAGGTAAATGCAATCTTAGGCCCATATTAATACTTTTTTAGCACTGTATTTGCGTCATTTTTTGATGCAAAAGCAGCACAAACAAACAAAATACGCCAAAAAACTATAAATATGGGCCTTAGTGTGGTTGGTTACTTATGTAATAAAAAACAATTTAATCAGGCATTGTAAAGTCAAACCACACCACCACACCATAAAATTTAATTTCAAATCAGGCAGCACAAAGTTGCAGATATAGCTCTTTGCTTTATCTCCATCTGTGCCAATGGAGACACCTGGGGTTGTCAGAGAGAGGTACATGGGTAAGTGGAGTAATTATTTTTTTTTAAACTACGGCAGCAAGTTGTTCCAGGTTAAAAAATGAATTACGCTAATGATTTGTCTGCATTGCTCTGCAGCCAAGGTGTCCAGGGTGAAATGGAATTATTATACCCCTAAAGAAACCGCATGCTGTAGTGCAGCTGTGCACCTTTTGTGGATAGATTGATGTGGACGGATGGATCACCACAAAATGCAGAATTAAATAAAAAACACACAAAAATTTAATAAAAAAATTAAAAATTTAAATTACAAATTTAAAAAAAAATCATAAAAATGTAAAATAAAAAAGAAATGAAACTTGAAATAAAAATACTAGAACAAATTCAAATAAAACAATAAAATAGAAAAATATATATATAAACTTAACATAAACAAATCCTCATTAATTAAAGAGGTTTGTCTGTAGGCCTATGGCAAAGACGCACTGGTTGGATGCCTGCACAAAATGGCTGCTAGCCAAGTGGTAAAACAACAACAAGGAGCAAGGATGCATGGCAAACAAAGAACACATGCAAGCCTATGGCAAAGGGACACAGGTTGGATGAATAAAATGGCCACCAGCCACATAGTCAAACACCAAAAACCAGCAGAAAGGTGGCACGGGGATCAAAGAAAGAACACATGCAAGCTTATGGGAAAGGAACACTGGCTAGATGGACAAAATAGCTGACAGCCACATGGTCAAACAACAACAATGAGCAAGGAGGCATGGGGAACAAGGAAAGAAAACAAGCAAGCCTATGACCAATGAACAATGGCTGCACGCACAAAATGGCTTCCAGCTACATGGTCAAACAACAGCAACAAGGAGCAAGAACAACAAAGAATACATACAAGCCTATGATGAAGAGATACACTGGCTGGATGCAGTAAATGGCTGCCAGCCAGAATGGTCAAACAATAACTGCGAACAAGGAGGAGTGGAGATCAAAGAACACATGCAAACCGATGGACATAGACTGCACAAAATGGCCTCTGGTCACATAACATGGAGAACAAAGACAAATGATGGATGATGACAATCACACACACACACACACACACACACACACACAATGGCCATAAAGAGGCATGGTGTTAACGCCAAAGAAAACGCTAACATTGATTCTGCAATACAAGACACTAAAATTAATTGAGGTATAAAAATTTCAAAACAGTACACACATCATCCTATGCCATCACATATTACCATACAACATGTACACTTTCTGCAAAAAAATGAAATGCAACGAAAGCCAACATTTTTAATTTAATCCAATGCCATCCCTGCCCCAAATGAAGTTTAAAAAATGTATACCACTGAAATATTTATTCATGCACTGATGACTATTAGTACTGGACCTACTGGCTAGATGCCCCTTTGGAAATCGAGGCTACACAGTAAAATAAAATATTGCAAATGCTACAGACATGTAGAAAGGACAGCTGTGCAACACTTTTCCTTTACAAAAGATGAAAAAATCAATAAAATACAAAGCATATAATTAGGCCCATACTTAAACTCCAGGCCTCCCACCACTCTAAATTTTTAAAATCAAATTAAAGTACAAAGAAATATTGGTGCAAGCAAATGCCAACAAACAACACCCTTATTCAATGGTTTTGGAACTTGTATGATTTCACAAAAACATAGGTGGTCATTATGAACACAGCGGTAAGAATCACTGTGTTCATGCTGGCGGTCAAAACACTAACCGCCAGGGACCCCGGATCCCCGCCGGCCAAATAAAAAACCTTTCTGTGGGCCGGCAGGCAGAAACATTGTTTACGCCCGCCAGCCCACAGAAAAGCCTGGCCGGGACATTGACGGTGGCTCCACATGGTGCCAGCACCAATGCCTCTGTGTGGCGGGTGCAGCTGCACCAGTCACGCAGATCACTGCCCGGAAATCGGGCAGTGACCTGCGCGATGGGGCACTGCACCATGGCCCCTGCACTGCCCATGCAAAGTGCATGGGCAGTGCAGGGGCCCCCAGTTGTACCCTGGGGCAAACCCTCCGCAAGCCTTTCCCTGGCAGGATAACCCTCCATGGAAAGGCTGGTGGATCAGGAAACATTATCCAAGGGGTAGCGCAGCTACCCTTTCGGATGGTGTTTCCACTCACCGCCAGGCTGCCTGACGGCGGAAGCCTGTCGGTGAGTGAGGGCTGCCGATGGCGGCCCTCACCATGTTCATTATGCGGCGGTTTGGCCCACCATGCCGGCTGGTAGATTCAGCCACCAACGCCGGCATGGCGGGCCATGCTGCTGTGTTCATAATGAGCACCATAAACCTTAAAACCAAAGGAATACCCAGGAGACGAAGAGAGTCATCCTTCCACATTGAAATCCAAGTAAAAAGTAACCAGGAGATGAAGAAAGCACTGGGAGGAGCCTGTTGGACAGGAACAGGAAGTTGGAGTCTTTGGAGCACTTCCTTCCTGTTTGAAAAAAAATAGGTTTCTCGATCTAAAAAACAACTTGAAGGTCCATTTGAGAAGAAAATCCATTAAAAAACACTTTTGAGTAGATTTGGGTGTACCTGGAGAAGAAAATCTACTCCAGGTGCATTTGCGCTCGTAAGTAGGACTGTTTTGGCCACTGTCACAGCCGGGAAGCAGTACGACTAAACGGGAAGTCTAAACATTAAGGCGGTCATTCTGACCATGGCGGTCGGCGGTCGCCGCCCGCCAAGCGGTTCCCGCCGAAAGACCGCAGCGGCCATTCCGGCTTTCCCGCTGGGCCGGCGGGCGACCGCCAGAAGACCGCCGGCCGGCCCAGCGGGAAAGCCCCTTCACAATGAAGCCGGCTCGGAATGGAGCCGGCGGAGTTGCAGGGGTGCGACGGGTGCAGTGGCACCCGTCGCGATTTTCACTGTCTGCACAGCAGACAGTGAAAATCTTTGTGGGGCCCTGTTAGGGGGCCCCTGCACTGCCCATGCCAGCGGCATGGGCAGTGCAGGGGCCTCCAGGGGCCCCACGGCACCTGTTCCCGCCATCCTGGTTCTGGCGGTGGACACCGCCAGAAACAGGCTGGCGGGAAGGCGGTCGGAATCCCTATGGCGGTGCTGCAAGCAGCGCCGCCATGGCGGATTCCCTGGGCCAGCGGGAAACCGGCGGGAAACCGCCGGCTCCCCTTTTCTGACTGCGGCTTTACCGCCGCGGTCAGAATCACCCAGGAAGCACCGCCAGCCTGTTGGCGGTGCTTCCGCCGCCCTCCGCCATGGCGGTCATGGACCGCCAGGGTCAGAATGACCCCCTAAGTCTAGCACGCGCTTGCTAGTGGTGGGGGAGTAACTTGCCACCTGAATGAGAGCACCAGAACCCAACCTTGAACTCCACTCTTCACCGTATTGGGGAATTTGGGAACTCCACACTACTCTGCATAGCGTGAAGTGCACAAATTCCACAAACTCCGTCAGCAGAGCAGATTTCTATGACCGGGCCTAATCATATTATGGAGCTTACGTTCAGTTGGTTTCTTGTCATCTCTTCTATTTCCTTCCCACTCTCCTCTCGGCTTTGTTCTGCCCAGCAGCCAAACCAACACCACTTACCAGTAGATGTGAGAGTGGGTGATGCCAGACGATCTCTGCCTGGTAACAGGGTATCTCTCCATCTATAGCCTATTCCTCTGTAATGACCAGCTCTCTACACAGGTTGTTTTAACAACTCATCACAAAAAAGTTGTAGTTAGCAATCATGGTTGTATGGAGCTGTGTTCTGGGTGCAATATCCCTCCCAAAATGTTTGCCCAGTTTTTATATGCAACTTTGACTGAAGTTCACTAGGTTCCTGCTAACCAGGTCCCCAGTGCTGGTGTTCCTTCCCTAAAACAGGACACCTGGCCACTTGATCAGGCCCTTCAGCCCCTTGTAAGTCCCTAGTAAATGGTCCGGCTGGTACATAGTGCCTGGGTACTGAAGAGGGTCACCCAGAGCACAACTTGTGTCACTTAGAGGGACCCAGCACCAACCTCATGCAATCTGCATGACAAGGTGCTACCAAAATTGAAAACATGACATGGCACACACTTGTGTGCCATGTTCCCTAAAACACTGCTTGTAATATCTGTAAGTCACCCCTACAGCAGGCCCTCAGCCGAAGGCAGGGTGCATTTTATTATAAGTAAGGGCATATATGCATGCTCAAATATGCCCCTACTGTGTCTTTTTTTATTCTTAGACATAGTAGTTATCCAGGAAAGCCATTTAAAAAAACATGTGCTGGATACTGGTTCCTACAAGTTACCTATCTACCTGATGGCTTTCTAAAACTTAGGGATGTTTGGTATCAAACATCTCATATTAATAAGTCCTCACTGATTCCAGTGATAGATGTATTAGTAAATGCACCCAGAGAGCACCTTGGAAGTGCCCCCTGAAAAACCAGCTGCCACCAACAGACAAAATTCTGCCCTCCCAAGGTGAGAGCCTCCGCTCTTGAGAGGTCAGAAAACAAAAGTGTGTCTGGACCAAGGTGTTACCCACCCCTCCCCACAGGATGACCTCCATTCCAAGGCTTCAAAGAAGCCCACACCTTTGATATGCAGAACTGGCCTTCCTCAGAGGCTGAATGCAACCCCCTGCCTCGGGCCCATCTGGCACCTGGAGAAGTGAGAAAATTAGCTATGCAGGAGGCGTGTCACCTGGCCAGCCTGAAGAGAACACAACTTTCTTATGCCCGTTATCTTGCTTGTGGTGAAATTTAGAGACTCTGGACAGGGTGATACCCACTCTCCAAAGGAAGTGGTCACCTCAGGTGTGCAGTGATCCCAGGGGTAATTAGCCCATTGGTTACTACCCTTCAATCCCACTAACTCCCCTTAAATTTAGTATTTAGGGGACCCCTGATACTATATCTTCAGCTCTTCACTGGACACAAAAGGAGAAGTAGACAAGACACTTGCTGAACCTGAGAACTGAGGAGCAACTGACCTGTTGTGCCGCTTCAGCTTCCAAGGAACTGGGAGAGCTGTCACTGCTCCGCACATCACCAGGAGGAACTCCCTTGGAGTAGAGGAGCTGCTCCCCTGCATTCGCAGGCACCCAAGAAAACCCTGAGAGGACCTGGACTGCCAAAAACCGAATGTGGGACATCACCACTGCACACAAGCTTATGTTGAAATGGGCCAACAGTGTCAGCGTGGTCCCCAGGCCCTCCAGAAGGGAAGACTTCCCTGTGCTTACTCACTGTGGACTTCACCCCTGCGTATGTAGACTGATTCTGCAGACCCCCTGCAACCACAGGTAATCAGGCAGGAAATCCCAATGCCCTAGGACACCTTCGCAACTGTTCACCCCAGACCCAGAAGAGGAGAACCCAGGGTGTTACCATGTCTCCCTGCCTCGTGAGACTTGAACTCAGTAGTTTGTTTGGTCAGGCTGGAACCCCAGTCAACACCTGCAGAGTGTTTCTGCGGGTCCCCCCATAACTCCTGTGCTGGACCCAATGCCATAAGACACCCCTGCACCTCTCCTACAGCCTGAGGAGTGGACCAATGGTGTCCCCACGTGCCCGAGGACCTCAATATTGAAACCCCCTTGTGAATTACCCTGAACTGCCCTTCCAGCCCATCCCTGATGTAATTTTCTTACCTGGACCAATCCCAGTGGACTTGAATGGGACACCCGACGCTGTAACGTACATCTGCACCCGGACGCCCTAGAGCTCCCCGAGGTGCCTTGTTGGTGTGGCCTAGCACCTTGCCCCATACTCACCTTAAGTCCAGAAGAACATTCCTGTAAGCCGTTGCTGAGTGACTGTTTGCAGTGTCTGTTTTTTCCCCATAGGATAACATTGGTCACCAGACGCTGTAAAGCACCTCCGCACCCTGACGGCCCAGTGCCTCCCGAAGTGACCTGTTGGTGCTGCTTTGGACCTTGCCCTGTACTTACTTTAACTCCAGAAGATTGGTTCTGTAAGCTGTTGCTAAGTACCAGGCAAACTGCTACAATATTTGTCTCACACTACCATACTCATGGCAGAAGGTTATCTGCAAAGATTGGATGTGAGAAAGTGGTGTATTAAATGAACTTTCCTGGATTGGTGTCCACCACAAGTAATAAAGTCACTATCCTGTTAAGTTTAGTTAAAGGTTTCAATTATTTAAACCTGAGCTCAATTCATGTAACGAAAATATGCAAAGCATCTTGAAGTATCAAAACAGTTAAAAAGTCAAACACATAACACATTAAAGTAACACCAAAATGGACAAAAATAGAGAAAAATGGAATAAGCAAGGAGATCCTATAATGACAGAAATCTAAAACTATTCTTGCTTTCCAAACAATCACAGCACAGCACTTCCAAGGGACCCCGGCCGAAGGGACTGTACTGAAAGACTCCCATGTTGCCAGGCAGAGGGCAACAACAAAGTCCACTCTAGGCCCAGTTATCTCAGATCAGTTGGGATTCTTCAGAGTAATGACTTCAGCTTTTTCATGCTCCGTGAGCCACCGAGGAGATCAGCCTTACAATCCTTGGAGGTCTTTCTGTCTTTGGATTTCAAGTGGAAGGGGGTACAGCTTCTATAGGTCCTTCTCGCAGGGTAACTGATGCCAAATGCAGCAGGTTAAGTCCACCTGGTATTGTTTCACAAATCCAACAGTGTCTTGAGTAAGGCTGGCTGAAGGTCCAACTTTGTAGGTTTCCTTAGCATGTGGGTGTGGGGCACTCTAATACACTCCTAGACCCCCCTCTATCCAATGGAGTAAAGCTTGTCAGGCCCTGTCCTACCTACTTTTGAAGCAGTTTCTATGTGGGTATTTGAAAACAGTTCCAAAATGCAATGTGTCAGGGCAAATCCAAGATGGTGAAAAGTCTTTGGCAACACTTAACGTGGGCAGTGATACTATGGTTGTGAGTGGGCTGTGCACTAGGGTAATTGTAAGAAATTGGGATATTAGCATAGGGAGCTGAATGCCCATCTCAAATAATAATCACAATCCTTGTCAGGCCAAACCACTTAAGTTATTTGAAAAGCTGTTCTCAACATCCTGGTAGCAATGGCACAGAGCAGACAGCCTTAACTGAGAGACAATGTGTAAAGTGTTTATGCAGTACCAAAACAGCAATAAAGTAGAAACGCAACACAAGAAAAATCCTAAATCAATTTCGACAAATAAGAAATATTTTAATAACTAAAATGACACCAAAATGACTACAATCCAAGAGTTGTGAATTTTAAAGTTTACATTTAAAAATAGCATTAAAAAGCGTTAAGCACCAACCATGATAAAAATTTTTGAGCCTGACTGGTACCTATGCACAAGTTAAGGCTAACCACGATGGAGTGTTGGCTGGATGCAGAAACCAGATTTGAACCAGTGACGTTTTACCTTCACTCTAAGGAACAGATTTAGCAAAGTGTCACCCAGTGCAGTGCAGAAGCCCAAAATGCTCTTCTTTGCTGTGTTGCATGACAGGGAGAGAGCATGAAAGCATCATATCTACATAGATATGGCCCTCTCCTTCCTTCAGCGTATCACCGCGCAGAATTTTGCTTCTGAGCGCCACTAACAATCCTTTGCACTATAGTTCACAGGTGTCTGTGTGTGAGTTTAGCACAGGTTTTATACTAGAAGGGTTTCCTACCTGTATAAAACACTGCCCAGACAAATATGAAAACTTTATTTACATTGTATGTGTGCTGTACAGTGTAGCACAGAATGCAGTGTCGAAAAAGAAAGGAGAAATTAAAACATTTAGGCCCTCATTACAACCTTGGTGGGCGGCAGAGGCTGCCCGCCAAGGTTGAACCGCCGGGCGACCGCCAATGCAACCGCACTCCCGCGGGGTCTATTTTGAGATCCCTGCTGGGCCGCAACACGGGAGCTGGCTCGAAATAGAGCCAGTGGTGTTGCGGCTGTGCGACGGGTGCAGTTGCACCTGTCGCGCTATTCTGCATGGGGCCCCCAGGGGGCCCGCGCCTCCCCTTTCCGCCAGCCTCTTCATGGCGGTTCAAACCGCCATGAAAAGTCTGGCGGGAGGGGGAATCGTAATCCCCTGGGCAGCAAAGTGGCTGGAAACCGTAAGTCGTCATTCCCCAGGAAGCACCGCCAGCCTGTTGATGGTGCTTCCGACAAAAGAGCCCTGGCGGTCAAAGACCGCCAGGGTTGTAATGACGCCCTTATTTTTTTAATGCCTGATTTTAAGAGGCTTTAATTTTTTACGCAAAACCTGTCTCTAATTTTTGGTTGATAGGGTTTTGCGTAAAAGAACACGGGGGTTGCATGGGAATGCCCATGTAGCATCCATAGAATGCCCCCTGATGCAAAGTAATGCAAAGCAGTGCCTTGTGCTGGTTAGTGCTACTTTCAGACTCCCTTCAGCAGGGGCGAGAAAGAGGGTCCAGGGTGGGTCCAGTGGGAACTGATCAGTTGGGAAGTTGTAGGAAAGCCCTTTGTAGCTTTTTGTGTCCCTCTAGCTTGAACAGTAGAAGCTGTGACTTGGACCCACAGGAAAGTGTAATGGAGGTATTGTTTATGCTACCTGTATATTCGTCTTAAGTTTTGGGAGGATTTTATCGTGTTCATTCATGGCAATTCTTGTACGACATTGATGGTCTCATACATTTTAGTCTTTGCCATACCATTGATCAGGTCGCTACGTCTGTCCTGAGAAACACTGTGTTAAATTATCTCTTCAGGTTGAAGCATCAGCTGTTGTCTTAACCTATTTCTTTCATTAATGAAAGGACTTCTGAGTGATACGCTTTAATTTGTTTCCTTTTATGGTTCCTCTATTCCAAATGAGTGCACCTGTTCGTTAAGACTCTTTTGTGTTATGCACTCTACATTTTTTCACTATTTTGTCACTTACCTTCACTTTCACTGTGCTTCACATGTAGCACCTTATCACTGATTAGAATTGTCACCTGATGGATGTATTTATCTAAGCAATAAATATTGAAGTATTTTCGTACTCTCCATTGTGATAGCAGGATTCATTGAATTGTTTTACCTACCTATCTGCCTAGTTTCTCCTAAATGATTGCCTTTGGAACATTTGTTGTATTTTATGGCTGTCATACCCTAGCTCCATTGGAATATAGGGTGTCCCCTTTTTCTTATTTATTCCTGACCCCAGAAACCAGACCACTCATGATATTGGCCCTCATTACAACTTTGGTGGGCAGCAAGCGCCGCCCGCCAAGATGTATTCGCTGCGGTACAACTCCCGCTGTAGCCTATTTGAGATCCCCGCCGGCCCTTGCGGGGATGTCGGCGGGAACACGGGAGCCGGCTCCAAATGGAGTCTGCGGTGTTGCAGTGGTGCGACGGGTGCAGATGCACCCGTCGCGCTTTTCACTGTCTGCATAGTGAAAAGCTTCATGGGGCCGTGGCAGGGGGCCCCGCGACACCCCTTTCCGCCAGCCTTTTCATGGGGTTCATACCGCCATGAAAAGGCTGGCGGGAGGGGGACTAGTAATCACCTGGGCAGCGGGGATTACAACCGCCGGGACCAAAGTGGCGGGAAACAGCCGGTCCCAGCGGTGCGACCGCGGCACGTCCGCCGCAGTCATAATTCCAAGGAAAGCACCGCCAGCCTGTTGACTTGACCTTGTAACCTCATGGTCCTGAAATGAAGACTAGCAAGATTTGTGACACGTTACAGTGTGGCATGATAATCCCACTGTGTGGTGGTCACAGACAATATCTTACTGAATTTGTCAGCACCTCTTAAGTAAATCCATGCACTTTTTATTTGGTGCACTCATTTGGCTCATCCTCCAGACAAAAAAGCAAATTATTCAAAATAGTTATGGCACCTGTTTCTAAAGCTGTGACCAAAAGAGAATAGGAACATTTGTGTCTCAAAGAAAATAAAACAGCTACTTTATCTTTTGATAAGGGTAAGTAGTAAAACTTTAAAAGTGAACACAAATGAACTTCAAAAAGAAGTGAATCATTTCTGTCCAAAATGATGGAAACTTAATTGAGGTCCAAGGCCGAAAATCAATACTGTAAAAAACATCAGTCCGGAAAGTTATATCTCTTTCAAAATATTTGTGGATCTGAAGCAAATTCTTTATACATGCAACTTGAATGTATGCTGACAAAGTTTCTCTCTTCCAATAGGGAAACTTCTTCACTATCTCTGGGTAAATTAAAGATTTAGGGGGTCATTACAACATTGGCGGTAAAAGCCGCTTACCGCCGTGCAGAAGACCGCCAATATCCGCCGCGGCCGTGGAATTCCGCCACAGATATTATGACCCACATTTTCGGAAACCGCCGAAATTCAGACACCCACACAACTCCGCCACAACAAAGGTAGGTGTTAAACTGGTGAAAACGAATCCTCCACCTCCACGCCAACAGAAAAACGCCCATGCTATTACGACCCACGAATCCACGCAGCAGTCTTTCAACCGCGGTATTCCATTGGCGGTATACACCGCCGCGCTCAAAATACAAACACATCTCCAAAACACCACCACATTGGACAATTCCAAATACACACACCTGATACACATACAAACAACACTCCCACACACCCATTACAATATAAAACACACACCCACATCACCCACAAACCCCTACGACCAAAAATTAGTCACGAAGGCCAGAGAGACAGCACTGATTAGACAATCCCACCACACAGAGGCACACAACACCATCACCCACACAACATCCACGCACAAAACACCACACACCACTACACATCACCACACACATCAACACTCACCCCGCCCCACACATCACACACACCACCCCATGGAACGCCAAAGACACCCCCGCTTTTCCGAGGAGGAGCTCAGGGTCATGGTGGAGGAAATTGTCCGGGTAGAGACACAGCTATTTGTCTCACAGGTGCAGCACACATCCATAGCCAGGAAGATGGAGCTATGGCGCAGAATAGTGGACAGGTTCAACGCTGTGGGACAGCACCCAAGAAATCGGGAGGACATCAGGAAGAGGTTGAACGACCTACGGGGGAAGGTGTGTTCAACGGTCTCCAGGCACAACATCGCGGTTCAGCGAACTGGCGGCGGACCCCCACCTCCTCCCCCACAACTAACAACATGGGAGGAGCAAGTCTTGACCGTCATGCATCCTGTGGGCCTCGGAGGAGTCGGTGAAGGAATGGACACTGGTAAGTCAAATCTTAACTATCATATCCCCCACCCTACCTGCATGCTATCACAAACCCCCACTCTCACACCCACACCTATCACTCCAACTCCTCACTAATGTACTAATAACACAAACCACACATCCCAACACCAAGCCCTGCATGACACAACTAGCATGGACACCCAGCACTAAAGCATGGCCACTGCACATACCCATAACAACCCCCTAACCATCATCACACAAGCCCCCACACAGGAATGCTTGCACTGGGGTACATGCACACCCACCCATTGCACACCATCACACACACACATGCAATAATCATGCTCTTATGCCCCTGCAGGATCACGAAGGACTGTCACCACACCGGAGGGTCCAGACATCTCCACTCCACCCACAGAAGAGGCCCACAGTGATGATAGCAGCTCTGCCCTACTGGAGCCTGATGACCAGCCCGGACCATCGTGGGCCTCGGGACAGTCGGATCCCCTTGCACAGGCACAGCCCAACACTGACCTTCCACCCTCTGGTAACACCAGTACAGCACCCACCCAGCGGGCCCAAACCTCTGTACCCAGGACAGGTCAATCAGCTGTGTGTCCACCACTACAGGGAACCCAGGATAACCCACCACCCCAACAACAACAGGGACCTGGGGGCAGTGGTAGTGGGCACACGGTCCAGGGGATGGAGGCACAGTAACACAGGGGAACTGGGAGGGCTGCTGTGCAACAGGGGGTGGACAGGCCAAGGGAACCCACTCTCCACAAGGCCCTCTCCTCCATCATGGGAGCATAGCACCACTCGCAGGAGACGATGGCGACGGTACTGGTCAAGTTTCAGGAGACCCAGCGCCTGCAGGGGGAACAGTATTTGGGGTTCAGGGAGGAGCTCAGGACCATCAGCTTCGCCTTGGGCACCATCGTAGGGGTGCTGAAGGACATACAGCAGAACATGAGGGATACCGTGGCACTCCAAGGGGCCCCTGACACTAGCATGGACGATGAACTGCCCACCACCTCTGCCGGCGCTAGTGGACAGGACGCCCCGCCACAGGACCACCACACCAGCACCCCACCCCCTGCAGACGGACAACCACCATGCAAGCGGTCCCTCAGATCCAGGAACAGGACAGAGCAAGATGGCAAGACCCCCGCCAGGAAATGAGACCACCCTGATTGTCCCCCCACTGTCCCACTTTGTTACCCTGTCCATACTTAAACTGCCCCAACTCCACTTCCAATGCCCATATGAGCAGTGCACCTGTGAGACTAATAGACTGGACTCTGCCATGGACATTCCTCCACCATCACCCATCACCATTTTACAACCCCCTCCATTTTTTAGCACTAACCTGGGAGATGTACTGGTCTGCCAAACATACCATCTGTACATTCATCGAATGATAACCTTTTCACTCCTGTGGGGGGGACCAGAGCTACATGGGTCCCATCAATAGCACCTATGATGTTGGGGATATGTCCAAGGGCATAGAAGTCACCTTTCACTGTAGCCAAATCTTCCACCTCAGGGAAAATGATGTATCTCCTTACGTGTTTCAGCAGGGCAGACAACACTCTGGAGAGCACGTTGGAAAACATTGGCTGGGACATCCCTGATGCCATGGCCACTGTTGCCTGAAAAGACCCACTTGCAAGGAAATGGAGCACTGACAGCACCTGCACATTCCAGTGGGATGGCGGATTAGTGACATCAGGTCTGGCTTCAACTGGGTACATAGTTCCTGGATTGTGGCACGGTCAAACCTGTAGGTGACGATTAAATGTCGCTCCTCCATTGTCAACAGGTCCACCAGCGGTCGGTACACCGGAGGATTCCGCCATCTCCTCACATGTCCCAGCTGACGGTGCCTAGGAAGGACAACAGCGACGATCTAGTAATTTTTTTTCCAGGTATGTACCCACAGTTACACAGAAGACGACACCAAACACAAAACCCTTCCTGTATGTGTGTTGAGTGTAGGCCTAGCTATGTGTGACGCAGAGGTAAATGAAGCCATGTGGGCCCCTGAAATTGCGGCTGCCTGACCTCTAAACTGGGACAATGGGATTGTGGGGTAACTGCGTTGCCGTTGCACACCGTCGCGGTAGGCGGTCGTAGACCGCGGCGCAATGCTGCATTGGTTAACATTGGACCCTATGGGTCCCAGGAGCCAATGAACAAGTGCGCCGGCGGTGATGATACGCACCACCGCGGACGTCACCATAGCAGACGTCACGGGCATTTTCTATCTGTTCAATCACTAGATACCTGATCTTCGACAGGAGAGGACCTACACTGCAAGTGCTGCTGTGACCTCGGTCTGGAAGCGACGATGGCTGCTGCGTCTGGGGAAAGGGCCCCTGACTTCACTGCTCAGGAGTTGGAGAAACTGGTAGACGGGGTCCTCCCCCAGTACACGCTACTCTACGGTCCTCCAGACCAACAGGTTAGTACACAGGTAGCACGTTGTATGGGCTAGGCCTGGGTGGAGAGGGCTGGTTGTAAGAGGGAAGGGGTCAGAGTTCAGGGAACATGAATGCATGTGAATGAATGTGCCACATGGCTAGGGTAGGGAGGGGGGACACTCACATCGACGGTGCAGTTATTAATGACTTCGCTTCTTCCCTTGTGCATGTCATGTAGGTCAGCGCCCACCAGAAGAAGGACATTTGGCGTGCCATCGCCAAGGACGTCAGGACCCTGGGGATCCCCCAGAGACGGGGCACCCACTGCCGTAAAAGATGGGAGGACATTCGCCTCTGGAGCAAGAAGACGGCGGAGGCTCAGCTGGGGATGGCCTCCCAACGTGGGAGGGGTGCCCGTCACCCCATGACCCCCCTGATGTTCAGGATCCTGGCGGTGGCCTACACTGAGTTGGATGGGCGCTTGAGGGCATCACAGCAGACACAAGGGGGTGAGTACTCTCTCATTCTGCGGACTTTGCGCGCAGTGGAGGGGTCTGGGTGGGGGAGGAGGCCTGTGGGTGTACCTAGGCCAGGCAGACATACGTAGACTAGGCCCCTCCGTAATGCAGGCCATGTTGCACTCTACCCCACCGCAGTAGAGTGCCAAGTACAGGTATAGATGCCCCTGTGGCATCCATGTGTGCAGATGTCCACCATAGCCATGTAGGCCAGATCCCAGAAATTGCATCTGCAGAGGTCAGGAGCACGGCGTAGTGCAGGGGGCTGCTGTGTCTGTATTGTCCGCCAATGGTAGCGGTATGCCATGCACTCAACCTGTCTTTCTTCTGTCTTCCCCTCTTTTTGTGCTCTCCCTGTTCTTTTCTGCATCAACATCATCAGGCGGAGGTACAGTGGCACCGGAGCACGAGGGAGCTGCATCCCACATGGCCATGGAGGGCCACACCACGGACTCAGAATGCACCAGTGGGACGGAGGGCGAGGGGAGCTTCACGTCGGCCACCAGATCACCAAGCAGCGACACGGACTCGTCCGCCAATGGGAGCTCCCTTGTGGTGGCGGCACCATCTGTGCACCCCACTTCTACAGGTACAGCCGCCACCATCCCTACCAGCACCGCCCTCCCAGCAGCCCCTCAGCGTTCGCCCCGTGCCCGCTCACCCAGGAGGGTGGGCATCACCTTCGTCCCAGGCACCTCAGGCCCTGTCCCAGTCACCCCTGCTGCCCTCAGTGAGGAGGCCATTGACCTCCTCAGGTCACTCACTGTTGGGCAGTCTACCATTGTGAATGCCATCCAGGGTGTAGAAAGGGAGTTGCAACACGGTAATGCATTCCTGGAGGGCATTCATTCTGGTCAGGCTGTCCTTCAGCGAACCCTGCAATCTCTGGCCTCAGCACTGATGGCAGCCATTGTCCCTGTGTCTAGCCCCTCCCCCCTCCAACCTCCTCCACCCAGACCCAATCCCCTGTACCCCAGCCCATCCCAAGCACACCTACAGACCAGCATGCACACACGTCAACACACAAGGGAAGCTCAGGCAAACATAGGCACCACACAACCCACGTTGTATTGCCAGTTTGGGCCATGTCATTGTCACTGTATGGCTTTAAATTGTTCGCTTGTGTCTCTGGAGTGGCATCTGTTGTTATTTGCATCTGTCATTTGTCCATAGGTGTGTATCCCATTGGGTCAGAATATCAAACATGACTAGCAGTGTCACAACCTCAGTGTCTTCCCGGCCACGTGTCAATGTAGTGGTGTATGTGTTGTGTGTCCTACAGGGTTGCTGTGCTGTGTGTATATAACTGGGTTTCTCTACTTACCAAGAAGTAGGCCATTTCCACATCGTCCATCCTGGAAGTGTTGATTGATGGTGCAGTGGCGGAAGATGAATAAATCATGTACACTCCCAGGATACTTTGCCATGATGTTGGTGACCAAACCCCGGTGATCCACAATGGCCTGCACATTGATGGAGTGTGTGTGCTTTCTGTTGCAGTATAGATTCTCGGTTGCAGCAGTTGGCACAATCCGTACATGTGTGCAGTCAATGGCACCAAGCAAGTGTGGGAAGCCGTTGATTTGGTAGAAGCCCTGTTTGGTCTCCTGCTGCTTCTGCTGTGTGTTGGGGAAGCTGATGTGGCGGGGTGTGAGGGAGATGATGGCATCCAGTACCTTAGGTAGGAAGGCAGAGAATGAGGGCGGTGAGATCCCAGCAACCAGGGCACCAGTGGTTTGAAAAGAGCCACTTGCCAACATGTGGAGGACAGCTAGCAGCTTGGTCTCTGATGGAATAATGTGGGGTGTCTGCAAGCTGGGTGCCAACTGTGGCTCAATGTGGTGCAGTAGCTGCTGTATGGCTTGCCAGTTTAGTCTGTTTCTCTGGATGATGTCATGTTCACTGAGGCCCAGAAGGGTTGTCCTGGTCCGGAATATCCTCTCCTGCCTTCTGCGTTGCCTTTGGGGTCCCTGCCGGTGTGGTGGAAGCTGCTGCTGTTGGTCCTGTGCTCTGCGTCTTCGTGCATGCTGGATGAATAGCACCTCCATGTCTTCCTTTTGGAGCACTGATGTTACTTCTATGTGTTTTCCTTAAGTACTGGTGTGTTTGCCTCATTTTAACGGCTGCCCTGACCCAGACGTTAATTTTTGAAGCAAATTGGGCTGTGTGCCATTTGTTCGACTCTCCCTCCCAGCCGTGCGGGATTTTTGTGCGGTAGGATAAATATGGCGCACAGATATTTAAGTAATTGTTGGGACGGGAACGCCTACCTTGAATGCCATTAACGCAAGGCGGTTTCACGCATCCAGAAAATTATGCACATGGAGGAATTTTGGCATTTGCGGGCTCGGGCGTCAAACTATAAATATCGTGTTAGGTTTGCGCCGAATTTGCGCCAAAATTTTTGATGCAAATTCGGCACAGACAGAGTATAAATATGGCCCTGAGTGTTTTGTAAAATTGATAATGATTTTTTTCACAAGGAAACTAAAAACATTAGCAAACATCAAAGTGTATAGCTGTGTAATACACTTTCTATTCTGATTCTTAAGAAAGAAAGTAGAGTGATGTTATTGCTTGTTTCTCATTGTCAATCCTTCCAGGAGTTAATAAAATCCAGGCTATAAAACAAAGATACATCAGCAGCAATTTAAAAGTAAGGTGATATTCATTAAAACTTGGAAAAACAAAACAACCTCCGTCACATTAAATCTTTAATTTACCCACAGATAGTGAAGAAGTTTCCCTATTGGAAGAGAGAAACTTTATCAGCATACGTTCAAGTTGCATGTATAAAGAACTTGCTTCAGATCCACAAATATTTTGAAAGATATATAACTTTCCGGACAGATGTTTTTTACAGTATTGATTTTCTACCTTGGACCTCCATTAAGTTTCCATCATTTTGGACAGAATTGATTCACTTCTTTTTGAAGTTCATTTGTGTTCACTTTTAAAGTTTTACTACTTACCCTTATCAAAAGATAAAGTAGCTGTTTTATTTTCTTTGAGACACAAATGTTCCTATTCTCTTTTGGTCACAGCTTTAGAAACAAGTGCCATAACCATTTTGAATAATTTGCTTTTTTGTCTGGAGGATGAGCCAAATGAGTGCACCAAATAAAAAGTGCCTGGACTTACTTAAGAGGTGCTGACAAATTCAGTAAGATATTGTCTGTGAACACCACACATTGGGATTATCATTCCACACTGTAACATGTCACAAATCTTGCTAGTCTTCATTTCAGGACCATGAGGTTACAAGGTCAAGCCAACAGGCTGGCAGTGCTTTCCTTGGAATTACGACTGCGGCGGAAGTGCTGCGGTCACACCGCCGGGACTGGCGGTTTCTCGCCACTTTGATCCCGGCTGTTTCCCGCCACTTTGGTCCCGGCGGTTTCCCGCCACTTTGGTCCCGGCGGTTTCCCGCCACTTTGGTCCCGGCGGTTGTAATCCCCCAGGGCAGCGCTGCTTGCAGCGCTGCCCAGGTGTTTATGAGTCCCTCTCCCGCCACCCTTTTCATGGCGGTATGAACCGCCATGAAAAGGCTGGCGGAACTGGGAGTCGCGGGGCCCCCTGCCACGGCACCATGAAGCTTTTCACTATGCAGACAGTGAAAAGTGGTGCAACTGCACCAGTCGCACCACCGCAGACCCCATTTGGAGCTGGCTCCCGTGTTGCGGCCAACATCCCCGCTGGGCCCGCGGGGATCTCGAAATGGCTAGGGAGTTGTACCGTAGCAGATACAACTTGGCGGGCGGCGCTTGCCGTCCGCCAAAGTTGTAATGAGGGCCAATATCATGAGTGGTCTGGTTTCTGGGGTCAGGAAAAAATAAGAAAAAGGGGACACCCTATATTACAATGGAGCTAGGGTATGACAGCCATAAAATACAACAAATGTTCCAAAGGCAATCATTTAGGAGAAACTAGGTAGATAGGTAGGTAAAACAGTTCAATGAATCCTGCTATCACAATGGAGAGTACGAAAATACTTCAATATTTATTGCTTAGATAAACACATCCATCAGGTGACAATTCTAATCAGTGATAAGGTGCTACATGTGAAGCACAGAGAAAGTGAAGGTAAGTGACAAAAATAGTGAAAAAATGTAGAGTGCATAACAAAAAAGAGTTTTAACGAACAGGGGCACTCATTTGGAATAGAGGAACCATAAAAGGAAACAAATTAAAGCGTATCACTCAGAAGTCCTTTCATTAATGAAAGAAATAGGTTAAGACAACAGCTGATGCTTCAACCCGAAGAGATAATTTAACACGTTGTTTCTCAGGACAGACGTAGCGACCTGATCAATGGTATGGCAAAGACTAAAATGTATGAGACCATCAATGTCGTACAAGAATTGCCATGAGTGAACACGATAAAATCCTCCCAAAACCTAAGACGAATATACAGGTAGCATAAGCAATACCTCCATTACACTTTCCTGTGGGTCCAAGTCACAGCTTCTACTGTTCAAGCTAGAGGGACACAAAAAACTACAAAGGACTTTCCTACAACTTCCCAACTGATCAGTTCCAACTGGACCCACCCTGGACCCTCTTTCTGGCCCCTGCTGAAGGGAATCTGAAAGTAACACTAACCAGAACAAGGCACTGCTTTGCATTACTTTGCATCAGGGGGCATTCTATGGCATTCCCATGCAACCCCCATGTTATTTTACGCAAAACCCTATCTACCAAAAATTTGAGACAGGTTTTGCATCAAAAATTAAAGCCTCTTAAAATCAGGAATTGAAAAAATAAGGGGGTCATTACAACCTTGGCAGTCTTTGACCGCCAGGGCTCTTTTGTCGGAAGCACCGCCAACAGGCTGGCGGTGCTTCCTGGGGAATTACGACTTACGGTTTCCAGTCACTTTGCTGCCCAGGGGATTACGAGTCCCCCTCCCGCCAGATTTTTCATGGCGGTTTGAACCGCCATGAAGAGGCTGGCGGAAAGGTGAGTCGCGGGCCCCCTGCCAATGCCCCATGCAGAAAAGCATGTTGTGATGAAAGCTGCAGGGTTCTATTTACTGATCTATTACATTTGTTAGCACACCAAGGTTGCCCTGTTGTCAGCCTCATAAAACTTCTGCAGTGCCATAGCTCAAATATCCTCATGTGTGTTGTCGATTCCCCTTTGGCTTTTGGTCAATTCTGCTTTGAAGGATACTCTGTGAAAGCAGGGAATGGATCCACAGACTCATGTGTAGACATGCACGTAACAGTGACAACATGGAAGACAATAATGACACAGGATACACATGGCCACACACTTGAACTGGACACTTTTGTGCAATTAACCACTGAAAATATGTGAACACATGCAGCATGGTCTGCTGGGCCTCCACTGCCACACGAGAAACATAGGTCATATATAGGACTCAAACTGTGGAGTGACATTACATTTTTGGATTGTTTTCTGACTCTGTGCCACAAACACTGTACCTACATAGCATTTTCAAATGACTGACTCACTGGCTAGAATACAAACAAGTTACCAGGATGTGGTATCCAATATTCCTGTACATGTGATGGCTCACTCATTGCCATTATCAACCATCCTCTATCTATCCTGTGCATAGTTCGTCATGGGAGATGATTTGTCCCAAAAGTCAGTGCAGTTCACACAGCATTAGATGCTACGTGTATGACAAACACATATCCTGAATCATATCTACACTGAGTAGTTTCTGATGGTTATCCACATTTACAACACATGCATACAAGCACATTAATGAAAGCATGTCTTGTGACATTCACACAGAGGCCCAACAAAAATTGAAACAGACAATTCACAGACATTGGCACACAGGCAATGAGTTAATGTATTACGTTGCGTAGCCTTGCTATCCTCTATTGACGCACAACCTGCTCAAACTGGGTAATACTTATTTGTATTAAAAAAGTTTGGGTATCTATTGCGTCAGTGAAGAGTGCTCATCCGGTACAACAACATGAGTATCATGGTCCGCAGTAGTGTGGTCTGCCACATATACGCAAACACTGGAATACACAATGCAGGTGCAAACAGCCTATCTCTGTACCTTTACAGCTGTCATGTACTTTAAAAATGTGAGAAATGACACAAACACAGTAAAAGAAGTATATTTGATGTAAATGCGTCAAAAAAGACACACATGCATAAAAAATCCCCGCATATGCATTGAAAAGTTACGCTCACAGCCATTATACATCCATTGGTCCCGAGTGGTAATTCCTACACTGTACCCCATGAAATTGGTTACCAATGCAAAATATTTGGAACTATGAATGCCGGGTAATTTTTAAGCATTTGCGTAAAAAGAAATTGACGAACAGACTGTAAGCCTCATAAAATGTTGACGCATCATAATAAAAACGCACCGCATTTGAGGCAGGAAGTGATGTAATAGGATATCCTGTTTACAGAAATGGTACAGTGGGTGTACTTTCACTTTGCAGTCTGTGATCTTTCTAGGCTGTGTGGCTGTGCTGAGAGTTTTGTCTCTCCAATTTGTGCTTTTGTCTCCTATGTGCCATCCTATTTGTTGTCTGTTTTATTTGTAATTGTCTTAGTTGTTCATTGTAAGTGTGTATTTTCTTATTTGGTGTCTAATTTTGTCTTTGTACTGTTGGGAGTCTGTAGTGGGTATTGTTAGTTTGGGGATAGTTAGGCTGTTTGTGGGTTACTTTACTTTTATTTTCCACCCTCCTTTCCCTTTATTTTCCTCTGTACCCTTTATTAGTACTGTTATTTCTGTCATGTTGGGTAGACCACGTCTGGGGAGAATGGGTGAGGAGGAGCTGGGGGCATTCATTTGGCTGGTGTGCCACTTCCTTCCCCTGATGATTGAAGCAGGTGGCAGGGTTATACAGGGGTATCACATGGAGGCGAGGAGGCTCAGGTGGTCCAAGAATCTGTACCATCTGCGTTGCATTTTCAACACACCGCGCAATGACCACCAACTGAAGCACTGCTGGGCTGACCTTGTTGTCAGAGAGCAAGACCTGCTGGACCACTTGGGTGTTGTGAATGGTGGCCCTGTTGGTGAGTACAATTCAGAGTAATGTGCGCATTTGAATGCTCTGTAGTGACAGTAGCAGATTTGTTGATATGCTGGAGGCAATGTTTTTGGACATGTGGAATGCAAGTTAAACATACAGTGGCCCTGAGTTATGCAATAATTGCTACACATTACCGTCATTTGTTGACGCAACAACTGCACAAACTTACAAAATATAACTTGTAAATTAGTGCTGCTTTCACGTCAATAGATGATGGTAATGCGGCTCAAACATATGTTTTATCCATGGTCTCTGAGTGTACCGGGAAAGATATGTTTTTCTCAAGCTAAAGCAAGGAATTAATGTGGCCCCTAATTATTTTGAATTCATGTCTGAACTGTATTCTGGGCCATAGGTACAAAGTTCTTCCTAACCTCAGGTAATATCTTAAGCTGATAGTTTGACTTGGTTTGTGCCACAATTAAATTAGGAATGGATGGCAAAGTAATGCACCCGGGTTCATATCTAAATGTTTGGTGCTACTTTCCATAGCTGTTGCGTAAAACATGAAGCAAATGCTACAAATTGAGGAATACCAAATATCCCTGGCCCTCTGTTCATTGCTCCTGTGTGTTTTAAATTGGCCTTGGGCACAATAGCTGGAACTGAGCTGATGCATTTGCCATCGGTGTTACTTTAAAGCCATGCACTTCTCATAAGTTATTGGGTCATCATGGGATACCTGAAGTTGGGGAATGCATGGTCACAATGTATTACTTGCATGATGTTGTGCAAGGGACCCCCTGACAAATTCCATCAAACATATAAAGTCCCCAAATACTTTGCTACTTTACGTTTGGTACACCCCTGCTGATCTAGTGCAGCATATGTACAATAGCTAACTTCCCAGTATGAAGGCTATCACAGACATGGGTGTATGCTAAGATCAGAAGACCAGCATTCCTATGACTGTTGCCATTCCCAAGGTACATACAAATTCAAACCTACATCATCATGATTGACACAGTAGGACATTTGCAAAACTTTGTTTCAATAATGGGACAGTGTCAGTTTGCTGTATACCTGCTGATCTCCCAACTTAGCTAATGTAAGATGATGAATGTGGCTTTGCATGTCTCTCATAACAACAAATGATGAAAGGGAGTACCATATATAAATGAGTCTGCAACCAACTGAGGAATCATGTTTGTCACCACATGATAGTTAGGACCACTGCATGTGTGCATATGTCTGTATATAACTCACTGGAGGGACAGGGTCTATACATGTTTGCAGTGGTATGTATGTTGGAGTATCATCATGCCTGAGGGGTTGAACTTTCAGATGTAATGTCACACACAGTAATTTTACTTTAAAGTGTTGTACAGTGCAAAGACATTAAGCACATTTCAACCTTCCATGCTTTACAGGTGGACCTGCCCCTTGCACAATTGGAGAAGTGGCTCGATTTGCGGACCCAGACATACCCAGGAAGTGTTGATATTTCAGTTCTGTGTTGTGTTTGCAGCTGTTGTGTGATTGACTCCTGTGTGTTGGACACATAGCAAGGTATGATGTGCTGGCACATGATCTGATATGTAAATTGACTGGAGTTTGACTTATTTTTCCATATTTGAGTTGGACAATCAGTGGCGTAGAGTCATATTTTTGTAGTGCAGCCTGTAGGCATGGCCATGTGAATAGAGTGACATTTGATGCTATATTTCTTGTCATGAAAAATTTGGAGATGGCCATTTTCATGATTTAGTCAGCAAGTCATTCCCTGAATCACACAGAATAGGGTTGTCAAAGTATTATCCACAGACTTGAGCATCCCTGTTCACTAATGAACATGTTATACTGTATGTTTGTCTTCCTAGCAGCATCTAGCTCCACATGTTGTGCTACGTTTATGTGGCACTTGAGTACAATGTCAAAGGTGTGCATGTAGCTCATGCCCAGATGGGTGCTTGCATCTATGTGCTTGTTGTAGGACAGGTATTGGTGGTATCAAATGATGTTGACAATTGTCTGCAATTACGAACATAATTGTGGATGGGATTGTCCAATGTTTGTGTCTATCCTAGTTGGACACCCTCCTTACCTGTGGTGGACGGACTAAACCCATGTACAGCTGTCCAAAGCTTCCTGGCTGTCCTTGATGTTTGAAAGTATGTGTTGCTTGTCCATCCCCCCTTGAGGATAGGCTTAGGGTTATGAAATATGTGTACCTTGATGTGAGGATCCAAGTGTAGTACACAGACATGTAATTTTGTAATTCATTTGTTCCAAACTAGGAGACCCACTCTTGATTAGCAACTGCATACCAACCTGGCAATTCCATTTACAAATCACAGATCTTGTGGCCCTTGATTGTAATGCAGAAGATAGTCATTAGTTGGCCTGTCACATGTGGAGGACTTGCAGCATTTGTTATGTGACTAATGGCAGAACAGTGATACTTAGAGCAATTAAGTATGTACACATCTTTTTGAGCATTGCTGTGCTGTTAGATAGGACATGTGTAGGCTGAGTTGGCATGTACCTCCTCAGGGAGAATCAGTGATCTGTACGGTGACATGGCCTGTGTCAGCTACATTAGAAGTATTTTTTGATTATCATCAATGGCTGTATCACACAATGATGTAACTAATGTTTAGCTTTATCTTTTTTATCTTTTTTAACAGCAGCCAATATGGATGCCAACCAGATCGGCAAATTTCAGAGGAGGGCGATGCGTTACTGCTACATTCTGGATGTAGAGTCTGGGTTCCGCCACATGGCATGGGGTTATCGCCCTGAGAGAGCCTCAGGGGTGTGGAGGGCATTTGTAAAAGGGGGCCTATCTGTGTCCACAACAGCTGCCACCACGAGCACCACCACTACGACCCAAGTGCCAGTAAGGATGACAGCCACCACTGCAGGTCCATCAACATCCTCCGCTCCTGGACCACTGACAGCAGCCCCTGCACCTCCCCCTCCAAGCATGGCACCAGCAACTGCACAACCCTCCATAACTGGCACACAGACTACCCCCTGCTGCAGTCATTGACAATGTGGAATTTCGTTCAATGCAACGTGACATGCAACGGATCTTGCGCAGACTGGACAGGCTGCAGCAGGAGGTGTCCCAGATCAACAAGAGAGTGCGTGGGATTAAGAAGATCCTGCGGAGGGCAAACTTGTGACTTGGAGACCCTCAGCCATGATTTTCTCCCCGCACTCCTCTTTCCTGGTCCTTATACTTAGTGGGTTTAGGGGGCTTAGTGTTAGGTTAGAATAGGCTGTTAGTTTAGTTAGTATTAGTGGGTTGGGGGTGGAGGGTATGATATTTTTGCATGTGTTTTCTTTGTGGGTGATGATGGGGTTTTGTGTATTTAAAAAAATAGAAAAATAAAAACAAAAAAATAAAAATCAAAAAAATATGTATTTGTTTAGTATAAGATAGTATGTGTTTAGGTTAGTATATGTTGTCCTCCATGTGTCCCGTCATATAAGGGGGATGAAGGGGTTGATGTTTAGAGTGTTTAGTTAAAAGTAAGTTTAGCTTCGGGTAGTTAGGGCCAGTTGTGGGTTATGCGTATTTAGGATAGGGTAGGTTAGTTAAGGTGTTTCCCCTAGTTTTGGAATCCTATTTTTACAGTTAAATAAATACGTAGGTACTCCTTTACAGTATGTTTCATATGCTTGGGGATCAGGGTCTTGGCATGGGTGAACAGTGTCAATTTAGTATTTGCATTTGTGTTCCATCCTGCATCCAAATCCCAATTGAGCTGTCACATTGGCAGCTACACCAAAGCTACTTCGCTAGGAATCTGCCATCCATTGCACCCACCACTCAAGGTTACTTTGGTTCCCAATGTGTATTTACATTTGGATGTATGTTTTCAATCTGTCATACTTTGAGACCAGATTTGATATTGAGGACACTGTGGTACGTCTACCTGCAGCCTGATGTTCATGTGAGCCCTGATAAGGTGAGTGATGGTTTAATCTCATGTAGTATAGTATACATAACTCACACCTATCATTTATTACATTGTACTGCCAGGTTACTTATTTGTACGTACACTCGTACACATCCATTCCTGCTGTATGGTGTGTGTGACAAAAAATTTGAGTCAAATGTCACATACCTCTTCACACCCTGCCACACATCTTGAAGAAAAATGTGAAGACAATGATTTTCTGCTTAGACATCCCTTGCAGAAGACTTATTCTGTCCAACACAGCATTATACTGTAATGTTTCTATTTACTTCAGATTTAACCCTCATGAAGGGCAGATGATGGTACAATCCAGACCACAGTGCATAGCCCACAATCTTTCATGGCAGTTGTATTGACATTCTATGGGCATTGACATGAGTCAAACATCACTAATATCCCTTACGGTTGATGTGTCACTTACACAGAGACAAAGTGGTTGTGTAAGTGCTATTTATTTAAGAAGTGCTGTAGTGCTATATTTACATAGTCCAGGAGTGTGAGTCCATTAGTGTGATGCCTTCTATTGTGATACTACACAAGTGCAAAAGGACATATCATTGGACATGCTGGGGTGAAGTGTCATATAGTGCAGAGGGACATGAATTGCCAATGAGGTAGTGTGAGACAATCACAGAGCATAGTGTCAAGGTAAACAGTGGGCTTGAGAACAGTGCTTGTGAGCAGCTGTTGCAAGACTGGTATGTTACAAAGCACAGGACCTTGTTTATAAATGCCTATGTGGCAGGGACTAGTGCTACCGGATACTCTTACGGGTGAAGGTGATCTGACCCACATCTTCATCTTCAGATGTGTGTGTCATCTCCTCTGCCCTTGGTGGTGGTGGGTTTGAAGGGGCAACACACACTTCAGTATTTGAAGAAGTGGAGTCAGAAATTCCGGTAGCTGCCAAGTGTGAGGCTATTAAGGGCAGTACTGCAGCAAAGAGGAGCTGCTGGTTCTTAAGGATAGCAGCTACATCACTGTGGTAGGCAGCCAGGTCGGCCCTGAGAGGGTCAATATTGCATTCGTGCACGCGTTGGAAGGTTTGTTGTTGGAGGTGTTGTGTCAACTCCCTTACTGGTGTTGTGTCAACTCCCTTACTGCTGTGCTGATTTCCTTCACACTTTGTTGAAGTTCTTGCAAGATTGATGTTTGTCCTTGCATGGCTGCTGCCTGTTCTGCAGATGACATCATGCACAATCGCACCCCCTCTAGGCTGGCTGCCATATTTTGAATCCCCACCCGCACCTCCTTGGCCAGCTCCCGCTGTACTCCAACTACAGTCCTCTCAAAGCTGGTGCCAGTGTCATCAGAGTCCTCAGCTGGGTTGGAGCTGGCAGATCGTACAATTGGGGTGGTTCCTCTGTGATGGCTGCTACTTCTCTGCTCCTCCTTGCATCTGAAGGTGGGGTCTGGAGGGTTCCAAGGACATCTTGGAGGGCCTGCTGGCTGATGTTTGTCAGCTCATCATCCATGCCATCAGGGAAGTCCAGGACAGGCATATCCCCAGGAGAGCCATCATCCTCTGAAATGAGATATAGTACAATTAGTGTGTCTGTGTTGTGGCATTTGTAACGTGATGTGACTGACTTTCTATTAGTTGCACATTGTGATCTTGGTTCCTGTTCATTGTTCCTGTCTTTAATATTAGCATTCTCCCAGGCCTATGCCCCACCTGCATGTCACATGTAGTGTGGGCAGTTTGGGGAATTGTCAGAGTCACATCCTTAGGTGTAGGTTCTGCCAAATTGTATGTTGCCACCTTATTGTACAACTCAATCCTCCGTCTACTTCCATTCTCATGATGGGACCTTGCACTGGCTGTGGGTGTTCTGATGGCACTTGCACCACACTTAACATTCTGGAACTGCCCCAGTCTCTGATATTTCACATCCAGCTATATGTTGCTGAGACCTAGCATATACTATGAATAGCATTGGCATGGCACAATACAGATGTCAGCATTGGTAGTGTGTAATGTTGATGTTGGGGAATGTGTGCTACATTGGATTGCACTGATGGTCCTAGCAGTGTTCCATTACCTCTTCTGACTGTGTGGGTATGTTTCACTAGCTGGAAACATATGTCCTCCCCCTCAATGCTGTTGTCTGAGTTGTATGACAGTTGAGCGGTTGCATGGTGTCATTGCAGCTATTGTGACCCAGGCACAGGGTGGACCCTGACATGTGCAGCATGGGTATGACATTAGTGCTGTGTACCTAATAATGTTTATGACAATGGCTGATGTTTGTAGCGACTATGGACATTCACATTTGACAGGATTAGCATATTTTATTGATCACAGGGGATTGATACCATCGTCATCCTGAACCCTCTAAGTTGGGTGTGTTTTATCCATGGGCACGTATCTGCCATTAGCTACTTGACCTGCACACACAGCAGAGGTGGTAGTGGCAACTGTTGTCAATGTTGAATTCCACTTGCGGATATGGTCTGAGACTGTTAATTGAGCCCTAGTTCATGTAGCGAGAATACCAGCGGTCGTGTGACAGCAGGCCAGTTTTACGTTGTACCCTACCCTCCTGGACTGGCTTTACCTTTCCAACATCCTTGGCATGGCAGCATACCCCAATGCAAAGATTGTTGGTGTAGTGTTGAACTGTGCCCCAGGTTTGCCCTGCACAGCCCATGCCCCCCTGCCGTGCCCCTTTGCCCTTTCCATTCCCTGATTATCATGACTTACATGCATTGTGTAGTAGGTATGTCCCCCCCTGCTTACAGTTAACATTTAGGCATTTTAGTTCCCCATACCACCTACCCTGCATCTGTGTTGCCTCCTTGTAGTCTGCGCTGTCCTGTCCTTGAATCCCTGTGATGATCTCCTCTGGGATGACGACTGCCACCATCTCCTCCATGTGGTCCAGGGCCTCCTGCTGTACTGGACTCCCACGTCTGGTCTGCAGTGCTGCCTTCATGTTCATGGCCATCTTTGCCCTGGTCCTGCGCTTGCAGTCATGCCAGTGTTTCTTGCACTCAATGACTGTTCTCCATACTTCTGCCACACTGTTTATCTTGACAACAATTTGTTGCCAAATTGCCTGTCTCCTACTAATTGTCAATTTAGAGGTGGCAAAAAGTTGGTGCTGGTGTTCCGTCACCTCTTTTACCAGTATTTCCTGCTCCTCTGCACTGAACCGACACTTCCTTTTCTTCTTCTCCCTCTCTTGGGTTTTGCGTGGGTCCACCTGGCTGGTTCCTGGTCGGTTGTCATCTTCCTGGGGTCTCTCAAAGCTTCTGGGATCCATTTTGGCTCTTCTTTGCACATTTTGCTGTGTTTGCGCCACTTTTTGACGCAACTGTGGCAAAAAAAGGTGTGTATAAACTTGATGCCCGAGCGGCGCAAAGAAATGGCCTTAGCTGGTGTTAACATTTTTGACACAAAACTGGCATATAAATATGGGCCTCAGTGCCTTCATTTGCAATAACTCAGATTTCATCGTGCAAGATGGAACTCTCTTCTGGCAAAAATGGATTGATCAGAAAGAAAATATTCTCAATTAAGTGCAGGCCAATACAAATATGTTTTGAATCTCAAAACTAAAAATAACCTTAAAACGACCTGGCACTAAAACAATATTTAGAGATCTGCATCAGAAACATTAATGACACAGATGTGAAAGAACGGTGTTGCAAACTATAAAGGTCAGACAAACCCTTTTTTTCACTGGTACTACATTGCAAAAATATACTACCTCTTCACCAATGACAACATGTATCTTCCATCCAACATAACACTTGGCTGAGATTTAGAGATTAATCACCTTTCTCAAGATTCTGATGAAATAAGATATTCAGCAAATATTCCCAAGCGTAGTGTTATCGAATTAACACTTTCTGAACATCAGACAATAATACAGAAGATGTACTGGACATCACAAAATATGTTAAGTTTAGTTAGTATGACAAAGAGCACTCCAAATGTAAAAAAACGACGTTAGTTTATTTAACCACATTGCAGAATCATAACATTTGAATAATGAGGAGAAGCAGTGACAACTTCATTAGGTCTGGTATTGTCAGGCTTTTGTAATAATCATTTTAATTGTTTTATTAAAAGCACATGCTACACAAACAAAAAATAAGAATAGAACTCACTGCCACACAAACATGTGGGAAAATGCTTGCAATAATAAGTCGAAATTTAAAAATGAATTAACCAATACACATAATCTTAATGGATCAGTACAGATGTTTCCCAGCAGTCAGTTGTACGTTGAACATGTATGAGACAAGTCCATGGTTTAAATGCACAGCAAATATATTTTCTATTGGTTCAAAAAGAGTTGGTAGTTACCTTGAGTTCTTGTTCTTGTAACCTGAAGATATAGGCCCTGATTTATACTTTTTTTGCTCCGCATTACTGTCATTTATGGATGCAAAAGCGATGCAAAATAACAAAATACAACTGTATTTTGTAAGTTTGCGCCGCTTTTGCATCCAAAAATGATGGTAATGCGGCGCAAAAAAAGTATTAATCCGGGTCTATAGTTTAAAAATCAAAAATAGCTATAACATTAACAAGGATAAGCAACGGAAAGAAAAGAGTACTGGCACAGTAAAACATTAGTCAGCCAATCCTGGCATTGAAGTGAATTTATTTTTTAGGCGGATGTGCACACATGAGCAGACAATGGTCCTCATTGCAACCCTCGCAGACGGTGATAAAGTTGTGGTAATACCACCAACAGGCTGGCAGTAATTACCGCCAAATTATGACCATGGCAGAAAGAGCTCAGATAGAAAGCCACTTTACCACACCGACTGTCAGGGCAGAAATAACAGCCACCACGGCGGTAGCCGGCAACAGCCTGTTGCGCCACGGCATGCGGCGTGAGCCGAACATTCGGCTCAGGCCGCGGCGCGCGGCACAAAGACACGCCGCACCCCCAGCCTATTGTGCTGCATACGAGGCCCCAAATTGGGCATGGGGCCTCGTTTCTTTATCGCACGGCACACATTAGGGCATGTTTAACCCTCCCCCACTCACCTGCTATTGTTTCCTTTTCTTTCTGTCGCCCTCGTTTGTGCCTCCCTTTATGTTTTCCTTCTTTCACATTATTCCCCTCTCTTCCCAGCATGCTTTGGTTCCCTACTTTCTATAGCTCATTGTCCATTACTTTCTATGTGTTTTTCCCTATCTAATATGGTGTCCTTGCACTTCCTGTTGGTCGCTTCCTGTTTTGGGGTATTTAAGGGCTGTGATTCTTTCCCTCCTTGTGCTGCAACACTTTCTGTTTGGATGGTGTCTTCGCTCTTTCTTCCTTGTGTCAGATACTGGTTCCCATCTGTTCCAGAGTTTTTCCTGTTCTTTTTTGATCTTGTATTTACTTTTTGACTTTTGCTCCTGTTCCAGGAAATTTCCTTTTCGGAGATTTTTTTCCCCTTTTTAGTTTTTTTTCCCTCTGGCACTAATTCTGTAGGACACGGCCTGCCCTTGGCGTTCCTATTGCCTGCAACACAGTGGCTACCAGAAAGAGTCGCCCCTACCTGGGCCAAGGCCGAACATTCAGGAACAAGAACCTCGCCACTCGTTCAGCGGACTCCAGATTAAAGCAGCGCGTAAGTCGTGACACAGCCAGGCAGAAGTCAATGTTCTGCCCTCCGTATTATACAGCCCAATCTACCACCTTTTCCAGGGCGGTACCAACAACATCAAAAGCCTGGCGGAAACAGAGCTCAGAAGTGAAAGGACTCACCATTGGAGACACAGGCAACAAACACGCCGCCATAGAGCCTAGCTGCAAATATTTCTGATAATCGTTTACGTCCTGGTCCACCACGAACTCCTACGACGGCGAAGAAGACCACGTTGAGTACAGCCGCCTAGCTCACAAGGGAGGGGGGAGGAAAAAGAGAGTGACACACACAGGAAACACACCCCCGTCACTCTCAATGCCATACGCACAATCAGATGCAGTAAGAAAATGTTTTACACTGTACCGCTCAGGAATAATGCAAGGATAACAACAAATAGATGAAAGTGAGTGCAATAATATAAATACAGTAAAAATACGAACATTCATTCTAAAAGTATATACACATGTACAATTCAAGGGACACTGCTCAATCCTCAATGTACGTGGGCCACATGACAAAGTCCAAGTCCCCACTTGTCTCCTACACCAACACGGAGAGAATACTGCAGGGGCATCAGTTGGAAAATAGGCAGGCACCTCAGGGGGACGGGGAACGGGGCAGGGGACCTCAGCCGGCAGATGGAATAACAACACTGGCCCTGTGCTTGGTGCTGGGGAGTGCAAGGCCACAGTCTTTCAACTGGGTGACTTGCACACATGCTCTGGAGGGGACAACATGCCCTGTGCTTGGTCCTGGGGAGTGCAAGTCCACAGTCTCTCATGTGGGTGACTTGTCCACATGCTCTGGAGGGGGCAACATACCCTGTGCTTGGTCCTGGGGAGTGCGAGGCCACATTCTCTCAAGTGGGTGACTTGCCCACATGCTCTGGGGGGACATTGTGCCCTGTGCACTTGATCCTGGGGAGGCTGGGGTTGGTGGGTGTCTTACCCACTGGATTTGTATTGTATTGTATTGTAATCGTATTTATATAGCGCTTACTACCCCTGACGAGGCGTCGAAGCGCTTTTCGATGAGTAGCACGCTACTCCGGTACCCAAAAGAATTAGTGATGGATTAGTATAATTTAATAAGGAGTACAGTTTTAGTATTATTATGAGTTAATTTGAGTTGCGGATATGAGAGTCTGTTAGTTAGATTGACTGGAGTAATGGAGGGGTGGAGGAGGAAAGAAATCTAGAAGTGTTAATTGGGAGTTTATCCTTCATTTACTCAATCCAAAGGCTTGAGATGAATAAAAGGGGGAGCAGAGGGGAAAGAGGATGTGGAAGGGTTAGGGAGAGCATAGTAGGAGGGTGAGATGAATGCAGGAGAATTTAGTAGGGTTGTGTGGGAGGTCACAGAGGTACAGTGAGGTTTGGTGAGTTAGATGTGGAGGTGGAGGGAAGAGCTTAGGCAGAGATGTTTAGGAGATGAAAGTGGTCGAAGGGATTTGGGATGAGTCCGAGTGAGAATGGAGGATAGTTTGATAGAGACATGACATAAGAGTGATGAGTAGATAAGTGTGATAAAGGAGAGCAGAAATTCATAGATATCTAGTATAACAACCCAAAAAACCAGGAGCCATGCAAAGATCCACAAACATGCCAGGCACAGAAACAACATATACACATACATACACATATATATATATATATTTATACACACACACATATGAATACAACACACATATGCACATATAATACATAATTAGAATCATGGGTAAAAAATACTTAGTCATCCATCCATCATCCTGGTAAAAGGTGGGAATTCCTTTACCTACTTCGAGGGTGGACGGGGTGTGGCTCAGCGGGCGGAGATAGAACCCGCGCGTCTCAGTCATATACAGATTACGCTCCAGTACATCCTCAGTTCACCTCCAGGAAGGATTCTAGATCTTTTCTGCTATGGGATCTCTGAGCGCACAGCCTTGCTTTATCTTTGCCAAGTCCAAGAGTTAGGGTGGCTTGTCCTTTCCAGAAGGTGAGCTTCAACTGCGGCATCTGCTGCGTTTATATTGTACACTAGGGGTACGTGATGGGCCATGGGGTAAACGTCTCCAGCAACCTTGTGTGCCTTTGGCAATGTTATTGTTACTAGTGCGTCTTTGTGGAGATGTCCTCGTGCTTCTGAGCATCAATAACGCACCACGTGAATCGGCGGTAAACGCAGTGGTGTCGTTTTGGAAAGATGACCATCATCCTGGTAAGAGGCGGGAATTCCTTTACCTACTTCGAGGGTGGACGGGGCGTGGCTCAGGGGGCGGAGCTTACAGGTGCTTTATGAAGGGAGAACCTTCTACTCTGTGTCTCCCGGAGAGGAAGATAGAACCCGCGCGTCACAGTCAGATACAGATTACGCTCCAGTACATCATCAGTTCACCTCCAGAAGCTAAGCTTCAACTGCGGCACCTGCTACGATTATAATTGTAAGTACTTCCTTTGAGGATTAGTTTCTGTAAAATGAGCATCGTCGCCTACTCAACCGGAGTATTTTCTACGAGTATGTCAGTAAGCGTTACCTAGCATGTTTCATACGCCCCGTTTATATTGTACACTAAGGGTACGTGATGGGCCACGGGGTAAACGTCTCCAGAAACCTTGTTTTCCTTTGGCAATGCGATTGTTACTAGTGCGTCTTTGTGGAGATGTCCTCGTGCTTCTGAGCATCAACAACGCACCACCGGAATCGGCGTAAAAAACGCATTGGGTCGTTTTGGAAAGCTGTCCATCATCCTGGTAAAAGGCGGGAATTCCTTTACCTACTTCGAGGGTGGACGGGCGTGGCTCAGCGGGCGGAGCTTACAGGTGCTTTATGAAGGGAGAAACCTTCTACTCTGTGTCTCCAGGAGAGGAAGATAGAAACCGCGCGTCACAGTCAGATACAGATTACGCTCCAGTACATCATCAGTTCAACCTCCAGGAAGGATTCTAGATCTTTTTCTGCTATGGGATCTCTGAGCGCACAGCCTTGCTTTATCTTTGCCAAGCCCAAGAGTTATGGTGGCTTGTCCTTTCCAGAAGCTGAGCTTCAACTGCGGCACCTGCTACGTTTATATTTGGAAGTGCTTCCTTTGAGGTTTAGTTTCTGTAAAATGAGCATCGTGGCCTACCCAACCGGGGTATTTTCTGTGAGTATGTCAGTAAGCGTTACCTAGCATGTTTTATACGCCCCGTTTATATTGTACACTAAGGGTACGTGATGGGCCACGGGGTAAACGTCTCCAGCAACCTTGTGTGCCTTTGGCAATGTGATTGTTACTAGTACGTCTTTGTGGAGATGTCCTCGTGCTTCTGAGCACGAACAACGCACCACCGGAATCGGCGGAAAACGCGGTGGGGTCGTTTTGGAAAGCTGTCCATCATCCTGGTAAGAGGCGGGAATTTCTTTACCTACTTCGAGGGTGGACGGGCGTGGCTCAGCGGGCGGAGCTTACAGGTGCTTTATGAAGGGAGAACCTCCTACTCTGTGTCTCCAGGAGAGGAAGATAGAACCCGCGCGTCACAGTCAGATTCAGATTACGCTCCAGTACATCATCAGTTCACCTCCAGGAAGGATTCTAGATCTTTTCTGCTATGGGATCTCTGAGCGCACAGCCTTGCTTTATCTTAGCCAAGCCCAAGAGTTAGGGTGGCTTGTCCTTTCCAGAAGGTGAGCTTCAACTGCGGCATCTGCTGCGTTTATATTGTACACTAGGGGTACGTGATGGGCCATGGGGTAAACGTCTCCAGCAACCTTGTGTGCCTTTGGCAATGTGATTGTTACTAGTGCGTCTTTGTGGAGATGTCCTCGTGCTTCTGAGCATTAACAACGTATCACCGGAATCGGTGGCAAAAACGCAGTGGGGTCGTTTTGGAAAGCTGTCCATCATCCTGGTAAGAGGCGGGAATTCCTTTACCTACTTCGAGGGTGGACGGGGCGTGGCTCAGCGGGCGGAGCTTACAGGTGTTTTATAAAGGGAGAACCTTCTACTCTGTGTCTCCCGGAGAGGAAAGATAGAAACCGCGCGTCACAGTCAGATACGGATTACGCTCCAGTACATCATCAGTTCACCTCCAGAAACTGAGCTTCGACTGCGCCACCTGCTACGATTATAATTGTAAGTGCTTCCTTTGAGTTTTAGTTTCTGTAAAATGAGCATCGTGGCCTACCCAACCGGAGTATTTTCTACGAGTATGTCAGTAAGCGTTACCTAGCATGTTTTATACGCCCCGTTTATATTGTATACTAAGGGTACGTGATGGGCCACGGGGTAAAAACGTCTCCAGAAACCTTGTTTTCCTTTGGCAATGCGATTGTTACTAGTGCGTCTTTGTGGATATGTCCTCGTGCTTCTGAGCATCAACAACGCACCACCGGAATCGGCGGTAAACGCATTGGGGTCGTTTTGGGTGGACGGGGCGTGGCTGAGCGGCCGGAGCTTACAGGTGCTTTATAAAGGGAAAACCTTCTACTCTGTGTCTCCAGGAGAAGAAGATAGAACCCGCGCGTCACAGTCAGATACAGATTACGCTCCAGTACATCATCAGTTCACCTCCAGAAGCTGAGCTTCAACTGCGGCACCTGCTACGATTATAATTGTAAGTACTTCCTTTGAGGTTTAGTTTCTGTAAAATGAGCATCGTGGCCTACCCAACCGGAGTATTTTCTACGAGTATGTCAGTAAGCGTTACCTAGCATGTTTTATACGCCCCGTTTATATTATATACTAAGGGTACGTGATGGGCCACGGGGTAAAAACGTCTCCAGAAACCTTGTTTTCCTTTGGCAATGCGATTTTTACTAGTGCGTCTTTGTGGAGATGTCCTCGTGCTTCTGAGCATCAACAACGCACCACCGGAATCGGTGGTAAACGCAGTGGGGTCGTTTTGGAAAGCTGTCCATCATCCTGGTAAGAGGCGGGAATTCCTTTACTTACTTCGAGGGTGGACGGGACGTGGCTCAGCGCGTGGAGCTTACAGGTGCTTTATGAAGGGAGAACTGTAGTGAAGTTGTCATCCAAGAAGGGATTCAAGTTGACACAAGTAGATTGATTTGATGTAGGTTTATTTCCAGTTAGATGCATAAAAGAAACTTCATCCACCACCAAGTACAGATCCTTCCTTCACCACCCTCTCTGCTTTCCTGACTCTCTCACATTCCATATTCCAGAGAGTCTAAGAACATTAAGGAGAGCAGGGGGAGCAGTGGGAGAAACCAACTAAGATAAATACATAACTAAGAGAAACACTATACATATAAAGGAAAACCATGCTGAGATAAATACAATAAATAAACATAGAGAACACCACACTATCTTCCCCCTAAATTATAAAAGAAAACATATATAATTACACCTTCACAACTCTATTCAAATTCCAAATACGCCCATCATCCACTTTTATAGCACCTTTGAACACCTTGGTAACTTTAAAGATTTTACTGTAATGAGAAAAAGTTGCACAATTTCTTTTTGGTAACTTGATTTTAACAGAATCATCGACTGCAACAACAAGAGGTTTGACTGCTTTACGAAGATCATATGTCAATTTCCTTTTTTCCTGTAAAATCTTGTCATTGGTTACAGCTAGTTCCTTAATTTTCTTGTGGTCCAACTCTTTACCAACATATTCATTCACCCATGAAGGATTTATGCTTGTATTAGGCACTCTTTTTTTGAACAATACAAATGGAGATTGGCCAGTACTGGAATGCGGCGTATATCTATAACTCTCAACTTTAGATTTAACAGCTTCTATCCAACTACGCCCTGTTAATCTTGCCACTTGAATAGTTTCCTTCAGCGTCCTGTTAAAGCGCTCAACCATACCATTAGTTTCAGGATGATATAGGGCACTTTTCTTATGTAATATACCTCTAGATGCTAAAAACTCGTACATGTGCTTAGAGGTGAATTGAACACCATTATCAGTAATAATGCATTTGGGATATCCTTCTCTAGAAAATACTCCTGAAAGAAAATTAGTAATTGACTGAGAAGTTATGTCTGAGGTAATCAAAATTTCCGGCCAACGTGACAACATGTCCATTATAACAACAATGTACTTGGAAACTGAACCGCACACAACAGGACCCATAATATCCATTGCAACATCCTCCCACACTTCATTAGGAATTTTCCTGATTTCTAATGGACGTGACCTACATTTGAGAGTTTTATCAGCATATTTGCATTCCACACAATCGCGAACAACTCTTTCCATCGCTAAATCCATTCTCGGCCACCAATAAAATTCTCTTAACCTTTCTTTTGTCTTGCAAATACCATGATGACCCAAATGAGCTAGATGTAACAACCTTTCTCGTAAACCAGATGGAGGTACTAATCTTCCACTCCTAAAAACCAAACCATTCTCAACTGAAAGTTCATTCCAAATTTTTTTATACACATTCTCTTCATCACAGTCAGCAGGAACACGATTAGATTCAATCAAATCCTTTACCCGTTTTAAACTGGTATCATTACTAAACTCCGTTAACCACTCATCTTCCGTGATACAACCATCAGTCAAGATACATACTTTCACATTCTCATCCACCCACCATGTGCTACAATCTGTATCTTGGTCCCAACCAAAAGATCTTAGCCTTGATAAACAGTCGGCTGTGCGATTCTCGCATCCCGGGACATATTTGACAGAAAACTGAAAGTCTTGTAGACCAACAATCCACTTGCAAATACGTGAAGAGATACAGTCTAGCCCCTTCTTATCAAAAATTTCTTGTAGAGGTTTATGATCAGATTGCACAACAAAACTAGATCCCCACAAAAACTGTTTAAATTTCTTTATAGCCCAGTATATAGCTAGTGCTTCTTTTTCAATGGTGGAATACCTTGACTCCGCACCCCTTAATGACCTGGAAGCAAATGCAATCGTAACATCCTTACCATCATACTTTTGCTTGAGAACACTTCCTAAACCCTTATCCGAAGCGTCAGTTATAATCCAACAGGGAAACCCTGGGCGAAAACTGTTGAGAGATTGAGCAGAGGATAGCGCATTCTTTAAATCCTCAAATTCTTTCTTGCAGGTATCAGACCATACAAAATCAACACCTTTCTTAAGCAATTCTCTAATGCAGCAAGACCTACTGGCAAAATTGGAAATAAATTTGGAATAAAATTCCGCCATGCCTAAAAAGACTTGCACATCTTCTCTTTTAACAGGATCCGCAAAATTAACAACAGTCTTAACTAAATCCTCTTTAGGTTTAACACCTTGAGAAGAAATCACATGCCCCAAATACGTGATATCTGAACATGCAAACTTACATTTTTCTCCTTTGAGTGTGATTCCCTTACTACGAAAAATTTTCAAGACTTCCCTAACTTTGGAAAGATGTTGCTCAAGAGTATTAGAAAAAACAAGAACATCATCTTGAAAAAATCTAACACCATCAATTTTCCCAAGAATATGATACATTAGTCTTTGGAATACAGAAGCAGCAGAGCACAACCCAAATGGCATCCTATTAAACTTGAACACACCAAAGGGAGTGATGAATGATGTCAGCAATTTAGATTCTTCACACAATTGAACTTGATGATAGGCTGAACTCAAATCTAATGTTGTGAAATATTTAGCCTCTCCTAAAAGACAGACCATTTCATTGATGTTAGGTAATGGAAATCTGTCCTCAATCACAGCTTTATTAAGCTGTCTAAGGTCCACACAAAGTCTAATATCCCCCGATTTCTTCACCGCAACAACAATGGGGGCAACCCATTGTGCAGCCTCAACTTCTTCAATGATGCCTTCAGATTGTAACCTTTGCAATTCAGACTTAACCTTATCTTGCAGGGTGAAAGGAATTTTCCTTACTTTACACGCTACAGGCCTGACACCTTCCTTAAGACAAATGCGATGTTTGTATCCTGTAATGCACCCCACTTTAGATGTAAATACATCAGAGAATTCACCAATGATGTCGTCTTTGATACTGCAAACATTTTGAACTAACACCTGAGGAATAGAATTGGGATTTAATATAATTCCAAGCATTTTCTGATGTGGCCAACTCAGAATTGTGTCACCAATAATTGGAACATATATTTTCCCTGTAATTGTGTTTCCTTTAAAGGTTATGGTAGCTTCAAAGTAACCCTTGAGCTCAATAGGTTTTCCGCCATAACTGTAAGGGATGATATCAGGATCCAGTAGAGAAACCTTTCCCATAAAATGCTTATTGAAATCCGAAACTGATACTAAGGAAAGTTTCGCGCCTGAATCCATCATCATAGAAATAGATGTTCCATTGACATCCACAAAATCCGAAGGGTACTGACAAATATCATTTGCTACACAATTAACATCATAAATAATCTGAAGAACAAAATCTCGATCGTCATTGCAATCAATTTCCTGCACTTTAACTTTAGACTTATAAGATGATTTGCAATACTTAGCAAGATGTCCCTTCTTGGAACATTTGTTACAAGTAACTTGAATAGCAGGACAGTCTTTACTATTAGCTAAGTGAGCTGTAGAACCACACCTAAAACACATAAGTTTTGCTCTAATGTTTGCTTGAAACTTGTTATTAATTTTTGTATCTAGAGCTTGAACTTCCATAGAAACGCCCTTGGATTTCCTCAAATTTTCAATACAGGACATCGAGTGTTCAACTTGCTTAGCAATGAATAACACTTCATCTAGTGATGGATCATTTTTGACCCATAATGCTTCCCTTATTTTGTCACATTTACACTCAAGCATAAATTGATCTCTAATACGCTCTTCTAAATTTTCTCCGAAGTTACATGATGAGGCTAGTTTGCGTAGAGCTGTGACGAAAACTTCAATTGATTCCTCATCCATCTGCTTACGTTTCCCAAAATAGTAACGTTGTAAAATAATTGAAACTTTAGGAAGAAAGTGATTGTCCAGTCTAAGAATAGTGGAATCAAATTCATTCAGAGAGTTGTCACCTTCCGCACCATCAGATGTTGTTATTGCAGGTAAAGTTTCCAATATTTCCTGACCCTCTGCACCAAGACAATGTTGTAGAACAGAAGTCTTTCTTTCAGAGGAAAGGTTGCTGCCACAGACGCGCATGTAAGTCAGAAAAACCTTTTTCCATTTTTGCCACGGTATAGGAGGTTCTCCAGGAAGAACAAGAAAAAATGGTGGAGGTGTAATGTTCTGCATTACAAAATAATGATATAACACAAAATAAAATAAAGAAGTGCCACCTAAATTACATAAAATATCCTCGAAACATTAAATCGTAACACTGACCAAAGTAGAACAGACCAACATTGTTTCCAAGAAAATAACCATTGTAAAATATAAATTTTAACAGACAGGTTAAAACTATACTCTTTGTATAATAGATCGCATTAAGAAGAAAAAAAAATATACAAATGTGCGTGTCAACAATACATTTTCATATTCTCCTTTTTGAGCGTAATTCCCTTGAATGAGGCCCGGTAAACAGACAGCATGTGTTCCTTTGAGCGCGGCAGAAAACGAAAACGAAAAGCAGCAGAGCGCGTGTTTCCAATTCTGTTGAGTGCGGCCGGGTGGACACACAGCGTGCGTTCCTTTGAGCGCGGCTGGGAGCGAAAAGCACGCGTTCACGTTGCTGTGGCAACACTGTCAAAGCAGCAGAGCGCGCGTCTCCAGACAGTCGGCAAACGCGCTTGTTTATAAATAAACACGATCACGAACGAAAAGCTATGTGGCTCAAAAATGGTTGGAAAAAATATATGAGCCACAGAAAATGAAAGAAAAAAAAATGACAGTACCTTTTTTTTTTCTTTAACGCTCGAAACCGAATAAATAAAGGTGTTGAAGTTTCCAGGTAACAGTTTCAGTTTTCAGAAGTCACCATCCTCGTCGCCAAAAATGTAGTGAAGTTGTCATCCAAGAAGGGATTCAAGTTGACACAAGTAGATTGATTTGATGTAGGTTTATTTCCAGTTAGATGCATAAAAGAAACTTCATCCACCACCAAGTACAGATCCTTCCTTCACCACCCTCTCTGCTTTCCTGACTCTCTCACATTCCATATTCCAGAGAGTCTAAGAACATTAAGGAGAGCAGGGGGAGCAGTGGGAGAAACCAACTAAGATAAATACATAACTAAGAGAAACACTATACATATAAAGGAAAACCATGCTGAGATAAATACAATAAATAAACATAGAGAACACCACAAGAACCTTCTACTCTGTGTCTCCAGTAGAGGAAGATAGAAACCGCGCGTCACAGTCAGATACAGCTTACGCTCCAGTACATCATCAGTTCACCTCCAGGAAGGATTCTAGATCTTTTTCTGCTATGGGATCTCTGAGCGCACAGGCTTGCTTTATCTTTGCCAAGCCTAAGAGTTACGGTGGCTTGTCCTTTCCGGAAACTGAGCTTCAACTGCGGCACCTGCAACGTTTATATTTGGAAGTGCTTCCTTTGAGGTTTAGTTTCTGTAAAATGAGCATCGTGGCCTACCCAACCGGGGTATTTTCTACGAGTATGTCAGTAAGAGTTACCTAGCATGTTTTATACGCCCCGTTTATATTGTACACTAAGGGTACGTGATGGGCCACGGGGTAAACGTCTCCAGCAACCTTGTGTGCCTTTGGCAATGTGCTTGTTACTAGTGCGTCTTTGTGGAGATGTCCTCGTGCTTCTGAGCATCAACAACGCACCACCGGAATCGGCGGTAAACGCAGTGGGGTCGTTTTGGAAAGCTGTCCATCATCCTGGTAAGAGGCAGGAATTCCTTTACCTACTTCGAGGGTGGACGGGCGTGGCTCAGCAGGCGGAGCTTACAGGTGCTTTATGAAGGGAGAAACCTTCTACTCTGTGTCTCCAGGAGAGGAAGATAGAAACCGCGCATCACAGTCAGATACAGATTACGCTCCAGTACATCATCAGTTCACCTCCAGGAAGGATTCTAGATCATTTCTGCTATGGGATCTCTGAGCGCATAGCCTTGCTTTATCTTTGCCAAGCCCAAGAGTTAGGGTGGCTTGTCCTTTCCAGAAGCTGAGCTTCAACTGCGGCACCTGCTACGTTTATATTTGGAAGTGCTTCCTTTGAGGTTTAGTTTCTGAAAAATGAGCATCGTGGCCTACCCAACCGGAGTATTTCTACGAGTATGTCAGTAAGCGTAACCTAGCATGTTTTATATACGCCCCGTTTATATTGTACACTAAGGGTACGTGATGGGTCACGGGGTAAAAACGTCTCCAGCAACCTTGTGTTCCTTTGGCAATGTGATTGTTACTAGTGCGTTTTTGTGGAGATGTCCTCGTGCTTCTGAGCATTAACAACGTACCACCGGAATCGGCGGTAAAACGCATTGGGGTCGTTTTTGGAAAGCTGTCCATCATCCTGGTAAAAGGCGGGAATTCCTTTACCTACTTCGAGGGTGGACGGGCGTGGCTCAGCGGGCGGAGCTTACAGGTGCTTTCAAAAGGGGGAACCTTCTACTCTGTGTCTCCAGGAGAGGAGGATAGAACCCGCGCGTCACAGTCAGATACAGCTTACGCTCCAGTACATCATCAGTTCACCTCCAGGAAGGATTCTAGATCTTTTCTGATATGGGATCTCTGAGCGCACAGCCTTGCTTTAGTTTCCAAAGAAACTATAAATAAATAGAAATATACATATAATCTGAAAAAATAATTATCCACATAGGCATATGCAGTTCATAGTTGTTTGAAAAAGGTGGTTATGAAGGAAAGAGCCAACTCTTGAGTAGTTTCCTGAAAACAAGAAGGTTATCTGTGGCTCTTATAGTTGGGGGTAATGAATTCCATAGTTTGGCTGCTTGGACGGAGAAGGATGTACCACCTACGGTCTTTTTCTTGTATGGTGGCGTTCTAAGGCGGGGTGCCAGTCTTGAGCGGAGGGTTCTTTGTTGGATGTATTTGGTAATTTTCTTACTGATGAAAAGCGGTCCTGTTCCAAGTATAGCTTTGTGGGTGATACAAAGCAGCTTGAAAGTGCATCTTCTGGCAACGGGTAACCAGTGTAGTGCTCTCAAGGCAGGGGAGATGTGGGCTTGCGGCTTTATATGTAGTAGTAGCCTGGCTGCGGAATTCTGGATACGTTGTAGTTTTTTCATAACAGATAGAGATGATCCATGGTAGAGGCTATTGGCATAATCCAGTTTGGATAATACAAGTGAGATAGTAGCTTGCACCTTGTGTGGAAATCCGAGGTGAGGGAAAAAGCGTCGTAAAGTCTTTAAGGTGATGAAGCTTGTGCGTGCTAATTTGTCTACTTGGGTATTCATAGTTAGTTTGGAATCCATGGTGATTCCTTGGTTTTTCACTTCCTTGGATAATTGAGGAGGTGGTCCGAGATCGTCAGGCCAGACGCACAGAGGGTCATAATGTTTCCAGTCACCACATGTGAGTATTTCAGTTTTGGAGGTATTTAGTTTGAGATGGCTCCAGGTCATCCACTGATCAACGGCTCTGAGGCAACTGAAGATTTGAGAGTTTTCAATGTTTTTGGGGTCTTCTAATTGAAGTAGTATTTGTGTGTCATCTGCATAGTTGTAGCATGTGAGATGGAAATCATTGATCAGTTCTGGTAAAGATATCATGTAGATGTTAAAAAGCAAAGGTGAGATGATTGACCCTTGGGGGACCCCTGTTTTTGTGAGGTAGGGTTCGGATGAGAAGGGGGGGGAGTGGATGATATTTGTTCTTTTTTGGAGATAGGAAGTAATCCAGTCGAGCGCAATCTCTTGTATGCCGGCTTCGTGGAGTCTTTGAGTTAGGGTGTCATGGTCAACCGTATCAAAGGCAGCTGAGAGGTCCAAGAGAAGTAGTGCAGCAACTCCATTTCGGTCAACTGTGTTTTTAAGATCGTCCCAGATTGCCATGAGTGATTCAGTGCTTCTTCCTGGGCGGAATCCAGTTTGGAAGTCTGAAAGTATAGAATTGTCTTCAATGAATTGTGACATCTGGGCGAATGCTGCTCTTTCTATCAATTTGCCCAGGAAAGGTCCATTTGTGATAGGTCTGTAGTTGTTGGGGTCTTGCGGGTCTAGATTTGTTTTCTTTAATAATGGACGTATGTATGCCTTTTTCAGGTCTGTAGGAAAAGTTCCTGAAGTTAAAGAGTTGTTGATGATTCTTCTTACAGGTGTGGCAGCGGAAGTAGATAGCAGTATGTTCTTGAAGATCTGTGGTGGGCAAGGGTCAGAAGGGCAACCAGAAGGTCTGCTTGCTTTGACCAAATCCATAAATTCATCCTGGGATATTTGTTTGAAGGACTGTAGAGGTTGGGATGGTTTATTCTTAAAGGGTATTTTAGTAAAGGGGTTGGTGCTGATGGTTTTCTTCTGTTTTAAATAGGAGTCCAATGTGTCTGCCTTGATTGTGTAGTGAGTTGCCAATTTGTTTGTGAAATCTTGAGTGGTGGGATGACTTCCTTCCATGCATGTGGGTTTTCGAAATTCATTGAGGATTTTGTAAAATTCCTTGGTTGTAGATTGAGCATTTTGAATTCTGTCTGAGTAGTATCTTTTTTTAGCTTTTTTGATTGATGATTTGTATATCCTGTTAAGTTTGTGTAGCTGCAGTTTGTCTTGACTGTTGTTTGTTTTGAGCCAGGTCCGCTGCAACTTTCTGATTTGTTTTTAATCTTTTTAAGTTCTGTGTTTCTCCAAGGTGTTGGTTTTCTTTTGTCATGTTTAGTTTTTCTGAGTGGTATTAGGACATCAAAAGCTTCCTGTAGCCACTCATAAAGTTTAGGTACAGAATTGATTGTATCTAGATCTGTGTTTGCTGTTAGTTGTGTTTCTAAGTGATCCAAATTGAGTTTTCTCCATGGTCGATAGGTGTATGTATGTAAGTGGTTGAGGGGTGTGTTGATTTGTGGAGTTGTCTGTCGGAAAGTTATCAGATGGTGGTCTGACCAGGTGGTTGGTGTGATGCTATGAATAGTAACAAGTTCAGGCTTAGCAAAAATTACATCTAGGATGTGACCAGCGATGTGTGTGGGATTGTGTACAATCTGATGTAGATTCAATGCGAGTAGGCCAGTGGTGATAGCTTTTGGATGGGGCATATTGGGTTTGTCAAACCAAATGTTTAGATCCCCAAGAATGCATAGATTGGAGTATAGTGTAATAAGGTTTGAGACTATGTCAAGAAAGGCATCTGGGAAAGTGGAGTTGTTAGGTGGAGGTCTGTATAGGAGGAGAAAGTTACAGGTGGAAGTTGGAGTAGGGTGGCATCTGGTAAGGAGGGCTTCACAACCTTGTATGGAGATGTTGTCTGTTTTACTGAGGTTTATTGCCTGTTTGAATATAATAGCTAGTCCACCTCCTCTCTTGCCTATACGGTTTTGTGTGATGGTTTGATAGCCTGGAGGAAGGGCTTCGTGCAATACTGGTGCCATGTCATCTCCCAACCAGGTTTCCGTAATGAATAGTAAGTCAGGTTGTGTGTCTGTGAGCAGGTCGTAGATGTGGTGCTTGTTTTTTGAGAGTGATCAAGCATTTATGAGCTGGCAGTTTAGATAGGGTGTGTTAGTGGTAGTGTTGTATTGTTTAGTAGAAGGGTAAGTAGTATAGTGTGAGCTTGAAGCAGGAGTGTTGCTAGTTGTGTTAACTGTTTGAGGCTCACAATAGTCTTGCTTTTCAACATAGTGTTCCTCTTCCAGCAAGTTAAGGAGGCATTTTGTTGGGTCTGTGTGTGTGGGTGGTGAACTTGGTGGCTGAGAGAGCCATGAGGAGTGTAGTGTTTTTTGTAGGGTAGTTTTATTATGAAACAAACAAGGGGATGCGAGGTTGCTATGAGTGGCATGTTTTTTATTTTGTTTGCGTTTGTTTAGTGTGGATGGAGTATGGGTTAGGGGTGGTGGAGGAGCATGTGGATCATGATGTAAGGCTCTAAATTGTGCAATGGAGGAGAGGCGACTGAATGAAGGTTGCTGGGATGGGGTGCTTGTGGTAGGTGTTTGTGAAGAGTGGGGGGGTAGGGGTGGAGATACGGTGGAATTTGTATCCTTTGTGTAGTCTTGGGGGTGAGAGTGGGTATGATGATGTGTGTAATGTAAGTTTGTGTTGCTTTGATGTGCTGATGTTTGTCGTTGGTATTGTTTTTGTGGAATAATGAGAGGGGATATTGGTGTAGTTGTTTTTGGTGAGGGACTTGTATGTGAGTTAGTGCTGTTAAGTGGAATTTGAGTGTTAGATGGGGTGTTGATGTGTTTTGGAGATGAATGTATGAGGTGTATATGGGGTGATGGATGTGTGTCAGGGAGATAAGTATTAGTTGAGATGACTGGAAGAGGTAATATGTGTGGTGGAGTGAAATGTGGGGATTGTATGGTTGTGTGTAATTGGTGAGCAGAGGGGAAGAGTGTGTGTAGATGATGTGTTTGAAAGCAGGGTTTTGGCATTGTTATGAGTTCAGGCGGTCTGTGTGAAGCGAACAGCGGATAGTGTTTTTGGTTAGTATGTGTAGAGAGTGTGTATCTGGGAGACTGAAACTGAGAGAATTGTATGTTGTAGTTTTGTATTGTGTGGGCGGTGGCAGGTAGTGTTAGTGGGAGGGGATAGAGTAGTGTTTGCTGTGAGTATGAAGGTGTTTGACTGTAGTAGTTGTGGGGGATATGTGTATATGTGTTGTATGTAGGGTATTGTGTTGGGTGGTGGGGCAATGCAGTATGTCTGTGGTCAGTTTGTGATGCATGAGTTGGATGTCTTTGCAGATAATGTGTTTGCATGTTGAGGGATGTGTTGGGGTAGAAACCATTCCTGGTGAAATATGAATTGGGCAGCATTTCTGGCCCTAGTCCCTAGTCCCTACCTGTCCCGAATAGGCCCAAACAGGCCCAAACAGGCAACTGCCCTTGTCCTCTCCGCCATGGCTCAGACGCCCTGAATCCTAGCCTTTTATAGCCCTACTGGCCAATAAGAAGCTGGTCCTAACCCTAGCAAATCCGATTTTAAACCCTGATTTAGCCAATTAATGGGAGACCCAGCCCTAATCACCAGTCACAGCCCTATTTCCTGACCCCCAATCACAGCCCCAGCCCTAGAACCAACAGCCAATCAGGATCCTAGCCCTATCCACCAATCACAGCCCTAGAAACCAACAGCCAATCAGAATCCCAGCCCTATCCACCAATCACAGCCCTAGAACCAACAGCCAATCAGAATCCCAGCCTTATCCACCAATCACAGCCCTAGAACCAACAGCCAATCAAAATCCCAGCCCTATCCACCAATCACAGCCCTAGAACCAACAGCCAATCAGAATCCCAGCCCTATCCACCAATCACAGCCCTAGAACCAACAGCCAAGCAGAATCCCAGCCCTATCCACCAATCACAGCCCTAGAACCAACAGCCAATCAGAATACCAGCCCTATCCACCAATCATAAATGCATCCCTGGAGCTAGCAACCAATGAAACACCATCTCCCAAAAAAAAAACTATCATAACAGCATATGCAACAACCACGAGGAACCTATAAAAGGGAGCAAGTTAACTAAAGTCCAGTCCCTGGGGGGAGGTTACTGGTGCTCTATTCAGTATCTCCTTGGATACAGACAGGCTGAATCCACACTTTCAAGCTAGCAGAGTCTACTTTTCAGGTAAGGGGGAGATTGTTTAAGAGACAAACACTGCAATAGTTCTGGGCGCACACTCTAAAAATCGGGCTTTTTTAAGGCAAAAAATACAGGGGGGCAGACAGCTTTTAAGCACAATTTAAATCACACAAACAGATTAAAAAACAGTCTCCTAAAAACCACACTCTGAAAGATCTATGTAGTCTTTTTACTAAGAATAGGGGTGGAAAAAAGGGGGGCAGAGGGGGGAACATGGGGGGGGGCACAAACTAGCAAGGGAATTCACACAGTCACAGCAAAAACGATTTTGAAACAAACACCACTTTAAAAGAGGCCAGGCTGCCTGAAAACACAGAGAGTCCACAGTAAAACAAACACTTTTTGAACAATTAATACTATTTGACTAGAAAATATCTTTGGGCTCCTTACCTAGGTCTCTTTGCAATCCTTGAACACTGGGCTGTATCAGGACACAATAGAGAATGCACAGAGGAACACAAAATGGAGGTGCCTGTCTTTGGCCTTCCCTCCACAAACTTAAGGATCCAGAGCAGGTGGGGGGGCGGGTCTCAGGTGCAGCAGAGACTCAGGGAGCCAATCAGCTAAGTCCAGTCCCTGGGGCCTGGGGGGAGGTTACTGGTGCTCTATTCAGTATCTCCTTGGATACAGACAGGCTGAATCCACACTTTCAAGCTAGCAGAGTCTACTTTTCAGGTAAGGGGGAGATTGTTTAAGAGACAAACACTGCAATAGTTCTGGGCGCACACTCTAAAAATCGGGCTTTTTTAAGGCAAAAAATACAGGGGGGCAGACAGCTTTTAAGCACAATTTAAATCACACAAACAGATTAAAAAAACAGTCTCCTAAAAACCACACTCTGAAAGATCTATGTAGTCTTTTTACTAAGAATAGGGGTGGAAAAAGGGGGGCAGAGGGGGGGGAAATGGGGGGGGGGCACAAATTAGCAAGGGAATTCACACAGTCACAGCAAAAACGATTTTGAAACAAACACCACTTTAAAAGAGGCCAGGCTGCCTGAAAACACAGAGAGTCCACAGTAAAACAAACACTTTTTGAACAATTAATACTATTTGACTAGAAAATATCTTTGGGCTCCTTACCTAGGTCTCTTTGCAATCCTTGAACACTGGGCTGTATCAGGACACAGGAGAGAATGCACAGAGGAACACAAAATGGAGGTGCCTGTCTTTGGCCTTCCCTCCACAAACTTAAGGAGCCAGAGCAGGTGGGGGCGGGTCTCAGGTACAGCAGAGACTCAGGGAGCCAATCAGCTAAGTCCAGTCCCTGGGGCCTGGGGGGAGGTTACTGGTGCTCTATTCAGTATCTCCTTGGATACAGGCAGGCTGAATCCACACTTTCAAGCTAGCAGAGTCTACTTTTCAGCTAAGGGGGAGATTGTTTAAGAGACAAACACTGCAATAGTTCTGGGCGCACACTCTAAAAATCGGGCTTTTTTAAGGCAAAAAATACAGGGGGGCAGACAGCTTTTAAGCACAATTTAAATCACACAAACAGATTAAAAAAACAGTCTCCTAAAAACCACACTCTGAAAGATCTATGTAGTCTTTTTACTAAGAATAGGGGTGGAAAAAGGGGGGCAGAGGGGGGGGAAATGGGGGGGGGGGCACAAACTAGCAAGGGAATTCACACAGTCACTGCAAAAACGATTTTGAAACAAACACCACTTTAAAAGAGGCCAGGCTGCCTGAAAACACAGAGAGTCCACAGTAAAACAAACACTTTTTGAACAATTAATACTATTTGACTAGAAAATATCTTTGGGCTCCTTACCTAGGTCTCTTTGCAATCCTTGAACACTGGGCTGTATCAGGACACAGGAGAGAATGCACAGAGGAACACAAAATGGAGGTGCCTGTCTTTGGCCTTCCCTCCACAAACTTAAGGAGCCAGAGCAGGTGGGGGGGGCGGGTCTCAGGTGCAGCAGAGACTCAGGGAGCCAATCAGCTAAGTCCAGTCCCTGGGGCCTGGGGGGAGGTTACTGGTGTTCTATTCAGTGTCTCCTTGGATACAGACAGGCTGAATCCACACTTTCAAGCTAGCAGAGTCTACTTTTCAGGTAAGGGGGAGATTGTTTAAGAGACAAACACTGCAATAGTTCTGGGCGCACACTCAAAAAATCGGGCTTTTTTAAGGCAAAAAATACAGGGGGGCAGACAGCTTTTAAGCACAATTTAAATCACACAAACAGATTAAAAAAACAGTCTCCTAAAAACCACACTCTGAAAGATCTATGTAGTCTTTTTACTAAGAATAAGGGTGGAAAAAAGGGGGGCAGAGGGGGGGAAAATGGGGGGGGTCCACAAACTAGCAAGGGAATTCACACAGTCACAGCAAAAACGATTTTGAAACAAACACCACTTTAAAAGAGGCCAGGCTGCCTGAAAACACAGAGAGTCCACAGTAAAACAAACACTTTTTGAACAATTAATACTATTTGACTAGAAAATATCTTTGGGCTCCTTACCTAGGTCTCTTTGCAATCCTTGAACACTGGGCTGTATCAGGACACAGGAGAGAATGCACAGAGGAACACAAAATGGAGGTGCCTGTCTTTGGCCTTCCCTCCACAAACTTAAGGAGCCAGAGCAGGTGGGGGGGGCGGGTCTCAGGTGCAGCAGATACTCAGGGAGCCAATCAGCTAAGTCCAGTCCCTGGGGCCTGGGGGGAGGTTACTGGTGCTCTATTCAGTATCTCCTTGGATACAGGCAGGCTGAATCCACACTTTCAAGCTAGCAGAGTCTACTTTTCAGGTAAGGGGGAGATTGTTTAAGAGACAAACACTGCAATAGTTCTGGGCGCACACTCTAAAAATCGGGCTTTTTTAAGGCAAAAAATACAGGGGGGCAGACAGCTTTTAAGCACAATTTAAATCACACAAACAGATTAAAAAACAGTCTCCTAAAAACCACACTCTGAAAGATCCATGTAGTCTTTTTACTAAGAATAGGGGTGGAAAAAAGGGGGGCAGAGGGGGGGAAAATGGGAGGGGGGGCACAAACTAGCAAGGGAATTCACACAGTCACAGCAAAAACGATTTTGAAACAAACACCACTTTAAAAGAGGCCAGGCTGCCTGAAAACACAGAGAGTCCACAGTAAAACAAACACTTTTTGAACAATTAATACTATTTGACTAGAAAATATCTTTGGGCTCCTTACCTAGGTCTCTTTGCAATCCTTGAACACTGGGCTGTATCAGGACATAGGAGAGAATGCACAGAGGAACACAAAATGGAGGTGCCTGTCTTTGGCCTTCCCTCCACAAACTTAAGGAGCCAGAGCAGGAGGGGGGGGGGGCGGCGGGTCTCAGGTGCAGCAGAGACTCAGGTAGCCAATCAGCTAAGTCCAGTCCCTGGGGCCTGGGGGGAGGTTACTGGTGCTCTATTCAGTGTCTCCTTGGATACAGACAGGCTGAATCCACACTTTCAAGCTAGCAGAGTCTACTTTTCAGGTAAGGGGGAGATTGTTTAAGAGACAAACACTGCAATAGTTCTGGGCGCACACTCAAAAAATCGGGCTTTTTTAAGGCAAAAAATACAGGGGGGCAGACAGCTTTTAAGCACAATTTAAATCACACAAACAGATTAAAAAAACAGTCTCCTAAAAACCACACTCTGAAAGATCTATGTAGTCTTTTTACTAAGAATAAGGCTGGAAAAAAGGGGGGCAGAGGGGGGAAAAATGGGGGGGGGGGGCACAAACTAGCAAGGGAATTCACACAGTCACAGCAAAAACGATTTTGAAACAAACACCACTTTAAAAGAGGCCAGGCTGCCTGAAAACACAGAGAGTCCACAGTAAAACAAACACTTTTTGAACAATTAATACTATTTGACTAGAAAATATCTTTGGGCTCCTTACCTAGGTCTCTTTGCAATCCTTGAACACTGGGCTGTATCAGGACACAGGAGAGAATGCACAGAGGAACACAAAATGGAGGTGCCTGTCTTTGGCCTTCCCTCCACAACCTTAAGGAGCCAGAGCAGGTGGGGGGGGGCGGGTCTCAGGTGCAGCAGAGACTCAGGGAGCCAATCAGCTAAGTCCAGTCCCTGGGGCCTGGGGGGAGGTTACTGGTGCTCTATTCAGTATCTCCTTGGATACAGACAGGCTGAATCCACACTTTCAAGCTAGCAGAGTCTACTTTTCAGGTAAGGGGGAGATTGTTTAAGAGACAAACACTGCAATAGTTCTGGGCGCACACTCTAAAAATCTGGCTTTTTTAAGGCAAAAAATACAGGGGGGCAGACAGCTTTTAAGCACAATTTAAATCACACAAACAGATTAAAAAACAGTCTCCTAAAAACCACACTCTGAAAGATCTATGTAGTCTTTTTACTAAGAATAGGGGTGGAAAAAAGGGGGGCAGAGGGGGGGAAAATGGGGGGGGGGCACAAACTAGCAAGGGAATTCACACAGTCACAGCAAAAACGATTTTGAAACAAACACCACTTTAAAAGAGGCCAGGCTGCCTGAAAACACAGAGAGTCCACAGTAAAACAAACACTTTTTGAACAATTAATACTATTTGACTAGAAAATATCTTTGGGCTCCTTACCTAGGTCTCTTTGCAATCCTTGAACACTGGGCTGTATCAGGACACAGGAGAGAATGCACAGAGGAACACAAAATGGAGGTGCCTGTCTTTGGCCTTCCCTCCACAAACTTAAGGAGCCAGAGCAGGTGGGGGGGGCGGGTCTCAGGTGCAGCAGATACTCAGGGAGCCAATCAGCTAAGTCCAGTCCCTGGGGCCTGGGGGGAGGTTACTGGTGCTCTATTCAGTATCTCCTTGGATACAGACAGGCTGAATCCACACTTTCAAGCTAGCAGAGTCTACTTTTCAGGTAAGGGGGAGATTGTTTAAGAGACAAACACTGCAATAGTTCTGGGCGCACACTCTAAAAATCGGGCTTTTTTAAGGCAAAAAATACAGGGGGCCAGACAGCTTTTAAGCACAATTTAAATCACACAAACAGATTAAAAAACAGTCTCCTAAAAACCACACTCTGAAAGATCTATGTAGTCTTTTTACTAAGAATAGGGGTGGAAAAAAGGGGGGCAGAGGGGGGGGAAATGGGGGGGGGCACAAACTAGCAAGGGAATTCACACAGTCACAGCAAAAACGATTTTGAAACAAACACCACTTTAAAAGAGGCCAGGCTGCCTGAAAACACAGAGAGTCCACAGTAAAACAAACACTTTTTGAACAATTAATACTATTTGACTAGAAAATATCTTTGGGCTCCTTACCTAGGTCTCTTTGCAATCCTTGAACACTGGGCTGTATCAGGACACAGGAGAGAATGCACAGAGGAACACAAAATGGAGGTGCCTGTCTTTGGCCTTCCCTCCACAAACTTAAGGAGCCAGAGCAGGTGGGGGGGGCGGGTCTCAGGTGCAGCAGAGACTCAGGGAGCCAATCAGCTAAGTCCAGTCCCTGGGGCCTGGGGGGAGGTTACTGGTGCTCTATTCAGTATCTCCTTGGATACAGGCAGGCTGAATCCACACTTTCAAGCTAGCAGAGTCTACTTTTCAGGTAAGGGGGAGATTGTTTAAGAGACAAACACTGCAATAGTTCTGGGCGCACACTCTAAAAATCGGGCTTTTTTAAGGCAAAAAATACAGGGGGGCAGACAGCTTTTAAGCACAATTTAAATCACACAAACAGATTAAAAAACAGTCTCCTAAAAACCACACTCTGAAAGATCTATGTAGTCTTTTTACTAAGAATAGGGGTGGAAAAAAGGGGGGCAGAGGGGGGGAAAATGGGGGGGGGGCACAAACTAGCAAGGGAATTCACACAGTCACAGCAAAAACGATTTTGAAACAAACACCACTTTAAAAGAGGCCAGGCTGCCTGAAAACACAGAGAGTCCACAGTAAAACAAACACTTTTTGAACAATTAATACTATTTGACTAGAAAATATCTTTGGGCTCCTTACCTAGGTCTCTTTGCAATCCTTGAACACTGGGCTGTATCAGGACACAGGAGAGAATGCACAGAGGAACACAAAATGGAGGTGCCTGTCTTTGGCCTTCCCTCCACAAACTTAAGGAGCCAGAGCAGGTGGGGGGGGCGGGTCTCAGGTGCAGCAGAGACTCAGGGAGCCGATCAGCTAAGTCCAGTCCCTGGGGTCTGGGGGGAGGTTACTGGTGCTCTATTCAGTGTCTCCTTGGATACAGACAGGCTGAATCCACACTTTCAAGCTAGCAGAGTCTACTTTTCAGGTAAGGGGGAGATTGTTTAAGAGACAAACACTGCAATAGTTCTGGGCGCACACTCTAAAAATCGGGCTTTTTTAAGACAAAAAATACAGGGGGGCAGACAGCTTTTAAGCACAATTTAAATCACACAAACAGATTAAAAAACAGTCTCCTAAAAACCACACTTTGAAAGATCTATGTAGTCTTTTTACTAAGAATAGGAGTGGAAAAAAGGGGGGCAGAGGGGGGGAAAATGGGGGGGGGGCACAAACTAGCAAGGGAATTCACACAGTCACAGCAAAAACGATTTTGAAACAAACACCACTTTAAAAGAGGCCAGGCTGCCTGAAAACACAGAGTCCACAGTAAAACAAACACTTTTTGAACAATTAATACTATTTGACTAGAAAATATCTTTGGGCTCCTTACCTAGGTCTCTTTGCAATCCTTGAACACTGGGCTGTATCAGGACACAGGAGAGAATGCACAGAGGAACACAAAATGGAGGTGCCTGTCTTTGGCCTTCCCTCCACAAACTTAAGGAGCCAGAGCAGGTGGGGGGGGGCGGGTCTCAGGTGCAGCAGAGACTCAGGGAGCCAATCAGCTAAGTCCAGTCCCTGGGGCCTGGGGGGAAGGTTACTGGTGCTCTATTCAGTATCTCCTTGGATACAGACAGGCTGAATCCACACTTTCAAGCTAGCAGAGTCTACTTTTCAGGTAAGGGGGAGATTGTTTAAGAGACAAACACTGCAATAGTTCTGGGCGCACACTCTAAAAATCGGGCTTTTTTAAGGCAAAAAATACAGGGGGGCAGACAGCTTTTAAGCACAATTTAAATCACACAAACAGATTAAAAAACAGTCTCCTAAAAACCACACTCTGAAAGATCTATGTAGTCTTTTTACTAAGAATAGGGGTGGAAAAAAGGGGGGCAGAGGGGGGGAAAATGGGGGGGGGGCCACAAACTAGCAAGGGAATTCACACAGTCACAGCAAAAACGATTTTGAAACAAACACCACTTTAAAAGAGGCCAGGCTGCCTGAAAACACAGAGAGTCCACAACGGCGCACAACGTCAGCGGAATTACCTCACTTCCACCAGTTCCTCCACACAGGACAGGTGGATGCCACTTCGGGGGGGGGGCAGGCACTAGATTATAACCACGTCACATCTCACATTTGGACATACAGGACAAATGCCACTTATACACTTAAAATTGACAGCATGCAGTGTACTGTTGTGGCTCCAATGTTCAGTTTGTGACTGTCTCCTCACTCTTTTGCCCCATAGATTGCTACCGCTGTGGATGAATAGGAGATGGAGACATACCCCCCATGGACAGGCCCCTTGCGGACTTGGCAACAATGGAGGACAGCCACATTATCCTCACCTATAGACTTGACAGGGCCACAAGCACAGAGCTGTGTGCCCAACTGTAGCCTGACCTGATATCTGCTATCGGTCACCCCACTGGGATCCCCCCTCTCGTGCAAGTCCTATCTGTGCTCCATTTCTAGGCAACTGGTTCTTTCCAAGTGAAAGTGGGCTTGGCAGCAGGAATGTCACAGCCAATGTTCTCCATACTGCTGACCAGAGTGTTTGTTGACCTGATTAAACACATGTGCAGCTACATTGTTTTCCCCCAAGTGGATGATTTGGCCACAGTGAAGGCTTACTTCTATTCAATGGGACATATCCCCAACATAATTGGGGCAATTGATGGAACCCATATTGCATTTGTCCACCCCCGGCAAAATGCACAGGTAGTCCGAAATCGAAGAAATTATCATTACATGAATGTGCAGATGGTGTGCCTGGCAGACCAGTACATCTCCCTTGTCAATGCTAAATATCCTGGGTCTGTGCATGATGCCCTTATCCTGAGGAATAGCAGCATCCCTAACGTGATGGCCCAACTACAGAGGCACCGGGGGGGCTAGTAGGTGAGCCCTGGTTCCAACCCAGTGGATGTTGGTGTATGGGTATGGTGTAGACCACATGGGATGGTGTGTGGCTAAATGTTGTCCCTCCATATTTGCAGGTGACTCAGGTTACCCCAACCTATCATGGCTACTGACACTGTGAGGAATCCCAGGACATGGGCAGAAGAACGTTACAATGAGGCACATGGGCGTACAAGAGGGGTTATCGAATGTACCTTTGGCCTCCTGAAGGCCAGGTTTTGGTGCCTCTATCTAACAGGTGCAGGGCCTACTCACCCAAGAAAGTCTGCCAGATCATCGTGGCATGACGTATGTTGCAGAACCTTGCCTTGAGACACCATGTGCCTTTTCTGCAGGAGGAGGAGGCTGAAGTTGGCCATGTGGCAGCAGTGGACCCTGTGGACAGTGAGGATGAGAAGGCAGAGGATGAAGATGAGGATAACAGACCTGCAGTGATCAGACAATACTTCCAATGACACACAGGTAGGACAGTCTTATTTCACATTTCATTGTCATTATTTAGTTTATATTTGGCACTGGCATGCTGTTCTTTCCCACTTCTCTGCCCACTCACTGTACCCTTTGGTAACTCATTTTGCAGAAGTTGGTGCCCCACTATCGCTCCTGGTGTGATCACTGCCTCCAACTACAGGTCTTTCCTATGTGAACATTACTGTAACTTTGAAATGCAATGTTTGAATCTGGTTAAACAAATACGTACTGAAATCATTTGACATACTCCATACTTGTATTTTTTCTAACAGTGTTTATTTAAGTGCTAAGTAGTAGGTGGGCAAGTGCATTGGGCTGGGGTGATGATGGAGGAAAGTCCAGGGTATTGTTCCAGTCTATTTGTAGCACAGGTGTTTTGTCCAAGTGGACATAGGAAGGGGAGCAATGGCAGTTCAGGGTGGACAGGGTAACTGAGTGGGACACAAGGGTGACAATCAGGAGAGTCTCATTTCCTGGCGGGGTCTTGGCAATAGTCTCTGGCTTCTGCCTGGATCGAAGGGAACCTTTGTGGGGTGGTTCTCCTTCTTCAGGGGGAGGGGTGCTGGTGGCCTGTTGGTCCTGTGGCGGGGCCTCCTGTCCACTAGCGGCAGCGGAGGTGAGGGCAGTTCAGTAGTCTGGCTAGTGGTAGGGACCCACTGTTGTAGGACTGCCTCCCTCATAATGTTGACCATGTCTGCCAGCACCCCTTTTACAGAGACCAGAGTGGTGTTGATAGCCTGCAAGTCCTCCCTGATCCCCTGGTACTGTCCCTCCTGCAGCCGCCTGTTCTCCTGCACGTTGGCCAGGATTTGGCCCAACGTATCCTGGGAATGTTGGCATGCTCCCAGGATCTCAGTAAGTGCCTCCTGGAGAGTCAGTTCCCTGGGCCTGTCCTCCCCCTGGCGCACAGCACTCCTCCCAGTTTCCCTGTTGTCCTATGTCTCTGACTCCTGAACCGTGTGCCCACTGCCACTGACCCCAGGTCCCTGATTGTCTTGGGGGCGAGGTGTGCCCTGGGGTCCCTGTAGTGGTGGACACACTGCTGATTGACGTGTCCTGGGGACAGAGGTATGGGTACGCTGGGTGGGTGCTGTGGTGGTGTTTCCTGAGGGGGGAGGCTCTGTGGTGGTGTGTGACTGTGGCTGGTTAACTGACTGTTCAGAGGTTGCTGATGGGCCAGGTTGGTCATCCAGATCCAGGCAACCAGAGTTGCTGTCATCACTGTGGGCCTCTTCTGTGGGGGACTGGATGTTGCTGGCACCTCTTCTCCGCTGACACTGGCTGGGATACCTGTGGGGATGTAAATGCAGTGTTATTGTTTCTGTGTGTGACATATGTTGCATGGGTGGCTTGCCCTCTTTGGTTGTATTTGCCCTGGCAGCTTTCTCTTGTGTGAGTTGTTATGTGGTGGGCTAGCTTATTCTCTCTAGTGTGCACGCTTTAGTGATAGGTGTCCATGTAGGGCTGTGAGTGGTGTCCATGCATTGATGTGGCATGCAGGGCTTGGCATTGGGATGAGTGAGATGTGATGGTGGGGGGTGTGGGACGTGGTGATGTGATGGGAGTGAGGGTGGGGTTATGTGATGCCATGCTGGTAGGGGGTAGTAGTAATAGAGAGTTGACTTACCAGAATCCAGTCCTCCTGCTACTCCTGCCAGGCCGTGGGATGCATGATTGCCAAGACTTGCTCCTCCCATGTTGTTAGTTGTGGGGAGAAAGTGGGGGTCCACCACAGTCCTCTGTACAGTGAGTTGGTGTCTTGCTGCAATGTAACATACCTTCCACCGTAGGTCGTTCCACCTCTTCCTGATGTCATCCCTTGTTCTTGGGTGCTGTCCCACAGCGTTGACCCTGTCCATGATCCCCCGCCATAGCTCTATCTTCCTAGCAATGGGTATTTGCTGCACCTGTGCTCCAAATAGCTGTGGCTCTACCCGGATGATTTCCTTCACTATGACCCTTAGCTCCTCCTCAGAGAATCTGGGGTGTCATTGTGGTGCCGTGGGTGTTGTGTGATTGGTGTGGGTATGTAAGGTGATGTGCTGGGGTGTGTGATGTGAGGTGGGTGAGTGGTGTATAGGTGATGGTGGTGTGCGGGTCATGCCTTGTCTGTGGTCATGGTGTCTGTCTTGTGCCAATGGTTTGTATTCGTAAAGGGTTTTGGGTAATGTGGGTGTGTATTTTATAGTGGTGTGGGTGTGTGGGTGTGGTGTGTATAGGTGTCAGGTGTGTGTTATTTAAATTGACCAATGTAGTGTTGTTTTGGTTGAGTGTGTGTATTTTGAGTGCAGCGGTATGTACCGCCAATGGTTTACAGCCATTGAAAGTCCACCGTGGAGATTCATGGGTCATAATGTGAAGGGCGTCGTTCTGTTGGCGTAACGTTGAGGGTTTTGATACTGCCAGTTTATCACTGACCTTTGGTGTGGCGGACATGTGTCTGTGGCTGAATAGTGACGGATTGGTGTGTGTGTGTCATAATATGGTGAGCGGATAGCCGCGGCGGTATGCTCGCGGCAGTCAGCGTGGCGGTAAGTGGGATTTACAACCAATGTGTTAATGAGGGACAAAATGCCACTACTCACAATGCAAGAGAGCTAGGTTAGTCTAATGACAAAGGTTAAGAAAAAAGTTGATGTTTTTGCTGAGACTGCAGATGAATTGACACTGGAAGTGAGGTTATGTCAAGGTTCTTTTTAAAGCAACAGCAACTCTAAAAGATATGCCAGATGAAAAGGAAAAAGAGAAAGAAAAGGAAATCCAGAAAACAGTATTAAACAATCAGTGACAAAGCCATTAGTTCTGGGTTTCACTTTCTCACATATGGAGTAATAGCACATTAGAGCGAAATACACAGGAGGAAGCTCGCAGGAAGGGACAGCGAGGACTATTGTTGTAAATTAATTCTTTATGCTGTACCATGATAGTAGTCGAGAGGAGGTGGAAGGACACAACCAAACAACCTACAACATAGAGGTGAGAAAAGAATACTCCACTAAGCTCAGCCATTAGATGATTGAGTCTCTGAAATGTGGCTGAAATGGCTGGTCAAAAACATTAGGGCCCGTATTTATACTTTTTGACGCTAAACTGCGCTAACGCAGTTTAGCGTCAAAAAATTTTGCGCCGGCTAACGCCATTCTGAAGCACCATGTGGGCGCCGTATTTATTGAATGGCGTTAGCCGACGCAAGCAGACCGGCGCTGCCTGGTGTGCGTGGAAAAAAACCACGTACAGCAGGCAGCGCCGGCGTAGGGAAAAATGGCGCTAGGGCGTCTTAAAAATGGTGCAAGTCAGGTTGACGCAAAAAATCGCCTCCACCCGATTTGCGCCATTTTTAACGACGCCCAGACGCCATTTACATGACTCCTGTCTTAGTAAAGACAGAAGTCATGCCCCCTTGCCCAATGGCCATGCCCAGGGGACTTATGTCCCCTGGGCATGGTCATTGGGCATTGAGGCATGTAGGGGGGCACAAATCAGGCCCCCCTATGCCACAAAAAAATATTTAAAAAAAAAAAATGTATACTTACCTGAACTTACCTGAATGTCCCTGGGGTGGGTCCCTCCATCCTTGGGTGTCCTCCTGGGGTGGGCAAGGGTGGCAGGGGGGGTCCCTGGGGGCATGGGAGGGCAGCTGTGGGCTCATTTTGAGCCCAGAGGTCCCTTAACGCCTGCCCTGACCCAGGCGTTAAAAAGTGGCGCAAATGCGGGGTTTTCTGCCCCGCCAACTCCCGGGCGTGATTTTTGCCCGGGAGTATAAATACTACGCATTTGCGTCGCAGTCATTTTTTTGGACGGGAACGCCTACCTTGCATCTCATTAACGCAAGGAAGGCGTTCACGCTAAAAAATGACGCTCTTTACTCATACTTTGGCGCTAGGCCAGGCTAGCGCCAAAGTATAAATATGGCGTTAGTTTTGCGCCGAATTTGCGTAGAAAAAAACGACGCTAATTCGGCGCAAATGGAGTATAAATATGCCCCTAGGTATGTTGTTAGCAACAAGTCTTTCACAGCTCTGCTGTCAAAAACTAGGGCCCATATTTATACTTTTTGACGCTAAATTGCGCTAACGCAGTTTAGCGTCAAAAAATTTTGCGCCGTCTAACGCCATTCTGAAGCGCCATGCGGGCGCCGTATTTATGGAATGGCGTTAGCCGGCGCAAGCAGACCGGCGCTGCCTGGTGTGCGTGGAAAAAAACCACGTAGACCAGGCAGCGCCGGCGTTGGGCAAAAATGACGTTAGGGCGTCTTAAAATGGGGCAAGTCAGGTTGAGGCAAAAAAATCGTCTTAACCCGACTTGCGCCATTTTTTAACGACGCCCATCCCCCATCAACATGACTCCTATCATTGTAAAGATAGGAGTCATGCCCCCTTGCCCAATGGCCATGCCCAGGGGACTTCTGTCCCCTGGGCATGGTCATTGGGCATAGTGGCATGTAGGGGGGCACAAATCAGGCCCCCCTATGCCAAAAAAAATTATTAAAAAATAAATAAATAATACTTACCTGAACTTACCTGAATGTCCCTGGGGTGGGTCCCTCCAGCCTTGGGTGTCCTCCTGGGGTGGGCAAGGGTGGCAGGGGGGGTCCCTGGGGGCAGGGGAGGGCACTCTGGGCTCATTTTGAGCCCACTTGTCCCTTAACGCCATGCCTGACCCAGGCGTTAAAAAGCGGCGCAAATGCGCCGTTTTTAGCCACGCCCACTCCCGGGCGTCTCTTTTGCCCGGGAGTATAAATACCACGTAAAGGCCTGGGAGTCATTTTTTAGACGGGAACGCCTCCCTTGCATATCATTAACGCAAGGAAGGGGTTCACGCTAAAAAATGACGCACATTCCGGGAACTTTGGCGCTATACGCCTCTAACGCCATAGTATAAATATGGCGTTAGTTGGCGTTAGTTTAGCGTCGAATTTGCGTCGAAAAAAACGACGCAAATTCGGCGCAAACGGAGTATAAATACGGCCCTAGATCTAAAAAGGAGAGTTCAAAACTTGGCTCAAAACTCTACCCGTGAATTGAAAGCGTAAAAAGTATACGAGAAGAGGCACACAAGTCTAATGTGGAAACCAAATCTTAAGACTAAAAAGTAAATATGAACTTTACAAGTATCTACTTATTACGCCTTAAACGACGCATGAAAAACTAAAATATATGCGACTGTATTTCTTCTCTGGGGTCCCATTTCATTTCATGTATACCCAGCATGCCATGTCCCTGACACACGTCTCTACTGAAACACGGCTCTTCCAGATACTTATTAAATCAAACTTCATAAAAATGAAGAGGAACATTTATTGTTGTGAACTTACAGTCTTCAGGGCTTTTTGTGTATAGCATTATTATTAGAAGTAAATTGATGGTTTCCTCCCTGTCTTTGTCTGTGTTCCTGCTGGAAAAACAAACTGCAAAAATGTGAAAAATGAAATTTCCTTCGGTGTCATGCTCCCTCCTAATGTGGAAGAGATGCGTGCCATTATTAATCGTCAGATATTTGCATTTTTCATTGACATTAATCTCCAGCAGAAAAAAATAGTTATGGATGGGTCTTCTCAGTTTTAAGCACTTAAAGTTGGCCAGGGGAGCACCGACTGACAGAGAGGAATTCCTCTCTCTGACATACATCCACCTACCCACTGCTCTGGGAAGACATAGGCTGGGGAGGGAGCGTAGGGGTGAGGATAGAGACATCTAGGAGATAAGGAAGAGAACAACACCAAATTGAGACGTGGAATTTGAAGAAAAACAAATAGCATTGGGTGGCGGCGAGAGTAAGGGAAGAGTTGGGGTAACTACTTGCTGGGGGGTTTGTCTACATAGCTGGTGTTTTTTGTGGCAGCCGTTTAATCAAATTGTCAACGTTTGATAAACGCTCCTTGTGCTTTTTATGATGACTTAAGTAGCGTCAAAAAGGAAAAAAAGTTTTGTGAATTATCCAAATGTGAATAAAAAAGCAGAGGCTGAAATTTCCAGACACCTTTCTATGCTTTCGGTGGTACTGGATACTGCCAGCTGCCCAGCCTCACTCACTTCACCTTGATCAGTTCATTCAATCATATGTTTCAAAAGGATGAAGGAAACACGTGGATGATAATGGAAATGACACCGCAATTACTACATACAGCACAGACTGTATAGAAAGTAATTACATTCATATTGCTTGCTCCCCTTGTCATTTTAGAGATCCCAACCCTAGTAGAAAAACCTGCCTATAATTTCCATACTATAGTCGAGTATTGGCATCTAATAATATTCTTATAAGAAAATAAGAAACGTGTGGGGAATTTCGCCTATACTAACTTATTACAATTGACTTGTGGCATTATAATGCCTATTGCAAATGACAGAAGTCACACATTGTGGCGTCAGTTTAAGCAATTTAGGTCTGATGATCTGTTTTTCTAAACTCAACCGTGATCAACACAAAGGAGAGTTTTATGACAACTTGTTTGTTTTTTTACACACACTAGCTCATTACAGAAAAGAGAGACTCGGCATGTTACTACTCATTCTGAGTTGCCACATTTTTATAATCTGATTTATATTTAACAGATTCTAAAAACTTTTTGCAACAAATTACTAACTAGTTTTTGATTTTTGATTTTGATTCTGCACTACGAACTCCACTTTCATCCTTTATATCTGTAAGTCAACTCACCTTCAAACACTATATATATATATATATATATATATATATATATATATATATATAAAGTGTGGTGGTGTGTGTGTGCGCACACACACACATATATATATATCCACACACACATATATATTCACTGAAAAAAACAAAGGGTACAGGGACATTATAGTTAGGTTCTGAATTTACTTGCATAAAAACATATCAATTCAGCATTTATGCTTAGAGTGACTTCAAGTAACTTTTCCTCATGCCCTAAGGTAACAATAACTCGCACCCCCGCCTTGCACAGTTTTCTCTTCAATAATTGGGCTTCTAATGTTTCATTGATATTTTTTATTTAAATGATGTTATAAAAGTTGCCAAGAGTGCTGTACATCTGGGGTAATTAGCAGTGAATGGCGAGGGCACTATAACCTGCCTTCTGGTGAGTCTCTTCATCTTATTTTGGGCTATATTGGAGGCTAAGCTATCATACAAGGGCAACTATACTTGCATTGCTTTTACAGTTGGATCGTCATCAGGACTACAGCTGTAAAAGACAGGATTCCAGCCAGAAGAAACCCAGAGAAGGGTGGTATGGTATACCTGACATTGGCTTTCATCCCATTTATTCTCTGCATAATGACGAGATAGAAAGAACAACTGAGACCACAACAGTAATGGCAAGGGGTGGGTGGAGGAACTTCGACATAACTAATACGCAAACTAGAAAGACTATTACAGAGAGAACTCTCAAAGTGGTGGGAGGCTACATCATTACAAAACTACTTAGACAATAAAAAGGTTACAAGGGGCCTTCAAATGTACACAATTCCATCATTCTCTAATCTGGATTCCGAAACGCTACAAGAATAGGCAGAACATTCAATGCAATGTTCTGAAGTAATGCTCATAATTCTAATAAAATATGCCCTCTCAGATTGAGAGAAGATAATAAAGGAGATTGAACAAATAATGGATTGGTTAAGACCAAAAAATGAGAAAGAAAACATTGGAGAATTTCTGAAAGAATTGAATGAGAGACCAGATTAATCTGAAGAAGAAATCAAATTAAGAAAACAGAGAACGTTTCCCATGGAAGTGCAAGACTATGAGAGGGGACACATCTTGATATTCAATAAGAAGTATGACTCAATATATCGAGAGGAAATGCGAGCAATGCAGATCCTACAAGAGCGCAAAAAAAACAGAATTGATGGAAGAAAGTGACATCTTGGAATTTGTGGATGGGAGTATATGGAAGGAGAAACACCTAATAAACCAACAATTTTAAATGAGTTCTGCCTACTGAGGAAGGGTCGAATATGAACAACATCCCTACCACAAGAAAGGGCACTTGGAAACAGAGGAGGTAGAAACAGAGGAAGAGGAACAGAGGAGGAAGAAGAAGAAGACACAGAACCACAGTACGAACAAAGAGGAGGCACATCACAAAAACAGTGATGGAGATGGTAAATAACAGTGTTATCAACATGTCTAATAGAACATTGACATTTGAGGAGGAAGAAGTACTAAAGTTGGGTCTCACATTTTGTCCAACAATGCATATGTACTGACAAGGCAACAGGCAAGTTGGTAAGTTGGTACGGAAACTTTAATGAAGAAATATTTTCTTTTTTCCAAAGTTACATTCAATCAAGGGGGAGGCAACAGAACCTTAGCAGATAAATATGATTTCAAAATAAGTGATGTGGACCTTCTCCTGACACTGCACGAGCTGGAAAGCGGCAACACCTGGAGGAAGAAAATGTAGAGGTGTTTTTAGATGAGCAGGAAATAGTATATAATAGAAGTATACCTAGTCACTTTAAATCTAAGTCCATATTTACACCAAACACAACATTTAATACGATTAACGCTTTCCATGACAACACTATACAAGAACTAGAGAAATTAAAGAAATATAAATGGAACAACAACTTTACTCAAGCACAGAGGAAGGCACTAGAATACTTTGCAATTGACAATAGTACATTGATATGTCCTTTGGACAAAGGGGAAATGTAGAAGTCCTGTCAGTGGAGCTGTATAAGGTGGATGTCATGATACACTGACTACAGCTGATTGTTATGAACCTATCACCAAAGAAGCACTTTACTGTAGCATAGGAGCATACTCGGCCATGCCCTATTGGAAAGATCGAGGGTTATTAGAACAGGATGAGAATGACTACTTGAAATATAATTTCCCACGTACCCCTGTTTTCTGTCTCTTGTTAAAGGTACATGAGAATAAAAAGAACCCAGCTGGGAGGCCGATTGTTTCCCCAATATTTGTGGATCACATTATCAAACCATATGTGGCCAGTCTACCCTCCTTCATAAAGGATACAAAGTTTAAAAAAAAAAGAAAATAGATATTATCCCTTGGGAACAAGATTATTGACCTATGACAGAATGTTAATGCACTCTACACAAGCATTAAACACAATATGGGTGGTAAACCATGAAGCATTTCCTTAGATGCAGACCAGTTAACTATCCTACACCAAAATGCTACTGGAAATTGGCAGACATTGTTCAGAGAACTATGGGCCAGATGTAGCAACATTTAGAATTGCGACCCGCAAATTGCGAGTCAGAGCTACTCACAATTTGCGAGTTGCAATTCTGAATGCTGGATGGTGTCCCTGGCACCATCTGCGATTCGCAAGGGGGTCGCAAATGCCCACCTCATAAATAATCATGCGCAATTGGTGACCCCCCTTGCGAATGGGGGCCCTCACAGGGATGGTGGCCTGCTGCGGTCAGAAACCAATCCTGCATTGCACTGCGACTCGCAATTAGAAAGGGAACACCCCTTCCTAATTGTGACTTGCAAACCCGTTTTGCGATTCGGTAACCAGGTTACTGAATCGCAAAACAAGGTTTGTGCATTGTGATGTGCTTTTTGCACGTCGCAAAAAGCAAAATTCGCTGTTTGCGACGTGCAAACTGCTTGCCACATCTTGCCACATCTGGCCCTATGTGTTTATGTTTGAGGAGGTGTTGTACAGGCAGAAACAGGGGACTGCAATGAGCACTTGTTTTGCTCCCAACTATGCTGGGCTCATGATGGGCTGGTGGGAGGAGCAGGTGTCCATCGCAGAGACCACCCAGACAGGATTTGAATATGTAAGATTATGGCTCTGATACATAGATGACCTTTTTCTGATTTGGCAGGGAACAAAATAATTGGTGGAGGAATTTGTCGCCAACTTAAGCAAGAGTGAGTATAATCTCACATTTACTTCAGAGATTGTTAAGAAGAGTATCACCTTTTTAGATGTGAGAATAGAAATCAAGAATAATACCATTTGCATTGAACTATTTAGGAGATCAACAGCAAGGAACAGCATTCTGCATGCTCATAGTGACCATCTGGATCCAGGGAAGTGGAGTATCCCATACTGAGAACTCCTAAGAACATGTAGGAATTGTAGCACAGAGGATTGCTACATGAGGGAGCAGGAAAGGATGTTTGAGAGATTTAAGAAAAGAGGGTACCCCAAATGAGTACTGGAAAAAGAAGACAGAAGGATAAAACTACGGTATTCCTGCTCTTTGAGCCGCCTAGAGACAGTCCCAGTAGGGAGGAGGTGGAGGGAAAACATGTGATTTATAAGTACCTTCAATGAAGCCTCTAAAAAAGTCAGGAACATTATAGCCATAAATTGGAAGATGCTCAAATGTGATCCCATCATTCACATTGTAATAGAAGAGAGACCCAGGATTAAGTATTGGAAGGGAAGATCCCTAGGGATCATCTGATATCAAGTGAATTTAAGGGTACACCAGCCAACTTTCAAATAACACAAAATCTGAAGGGTTTCTTTCCATGCATAATCTGCAAAGCCTGCAGGAATAGAGAATTTGCCAAGGAATACTGTGTCCCATGTGTCAGTGTGCACAAGGAGATAAAAAAAAGTCCTTACTTTTAACTCTAACCTCGTTGTGTATGCCCTTGTCCGTCCCTGTGAAAAGCTATATATAGGGAGTATAAAGCATCCAACTAAGAAGCATATCCTGGAACACATGAGGGCAACAGACAACATGGACAGACACTATCCAGTAGCCCCCGACTTTGCTGACTACCATTCTAACAACAGGAAAATGCTGAGATACTTTGTTATTGAACAAGAGAAAATGGACTTTAGAAGTGGCAACAGAGATCTCACTCAGAGAGAGAGGAAATCAATATACATAGTTGACCTAGAAATAAAACACCCGGAAGGGCTGAATGTAGAAGAGGAATTAAGAATACATATAGAGGATTAGTAGATGAGTTGTTCTCTCTCTTAGCTTTTTGGTAAATGTGACAGATTGGTTTTAACTAGTGTTTTCTCATTTATATACAGGAAGGAGGGAGGGGTGTTTGAAGATGGAATCTGAGGGATCAGTTGACCCTGGTTTGTGCTTCTGAGATCGGGTGCATTCAGGACCGGATGCCACTAAGGCACGCAGCACTCCGTCACTCACCGAACTCTGCCTCCACAGAATTCCATGAAGTTTTAAATCAACCAGCGGAATTCCTCAGAGTGGAACTCCATGAGGTCTGCCTACCTCTAGTGGGGATCACCACCCCTCAGGGCTGACTGCCTATGTCCTGAGGTGCCCACCCTCGGTACATAGCTGTTTTCTCTCTCTTGCCCAATGATTTGGCTGCTCCCACCAAGCAAGACCAAACAGTATGTCTGCTCAAGGTGGGCGGGAACATGAACAATGAACAATGCTCCCACATGCTGGGAGCAGACTGTTGATCTGTTTTCCTGCCCACTATGAAGCAGAGAGGGAAACAGATTAAAAAATGGCTCCCACATGCAGGGATCAGCATTTTTAGCTGCCTCCTCGTGCAGGAGCAATGCGGGGGGCCAGGGCACATTGGGAGCCCCCCTCACCCTCCAACAATGGAGGAAATGGGTGCCCTGGGTTGGGCAAGGGTACCCAACAACTTAAGGTGAGGCCTGAGGGATGGGGTCCCTGGGTCCAATATTGCCTCGACAATGGGAACCTCATTTTCCAGGGCCTGCCAAGGGGGTGGGGTCTCAATCCCCATCCCTCTGGGCAATTTACATTTCACAGGGAGTCACAATCAAGACGGCCATATAGATGTGAAGGTAGTGGTGTCTGAAGGAAAAACTGAAACTTAGCTATTTCGAAAACACAGCAAGTATCAGCCTACTTTTTGTAGCGGTGCACATCCTTCTAATCTAATTTACAGTTCCTTCCGGTGAGTTGTTCTGTGCTAAAAGAAATTGCAGCATGCCCAAAGCATTCAAATCTGAGAAGAATAGAATGGAGCTCAGATTCAAGGAAAGAGGATACAGTCACAGTGTTATCCAGGAAGTAATAGAAAGAGAAGACCAGGTTCCCAGATAGGATCTCCTAAATCCTGGTGATAAGTCCTAGAATATCTAGAATGAGAGTGTGAGATTCATGTAGACTTTTTCCAGTAAGTCTCACAATGTCAGAATATTTAACAAGTAGTGACACTTTCTCAGATCTAATGAGGAACTAAGTAAATATGTGGGGACTTCAACGCAAATCACTCAGGAGTCACTCATTGAGGGAGACTTTAAGTCAAAATCTTATAATTGCACAAGTTATGTCTCAACAGAGTGTTTTTTTACTGCTGTAGACTTTGTAAGGCTTGTAGCAACAGCTCCAGTATTTCTTAATATCATTTTCCCCACACACATCCATAGAATTTGTAATTATGAAATTCCTGACCTGCAATATGGATTACTGTGTGTATTGCTTAATATGTCCTTGTGGCACGTTGTACTAAGGAACTACCATTCATAAGGTCAGGGTCATAATGGGTCTTAGAGCACAGAGAGCACAGAGAGTGACACATTGCAGATACAAACAAAACCCAGTGGCCAGGCATTTAACAAAAATGCATTTCCAAAATTACAGTCTACTCCGTTTCAGAGTGTGGATGCCATGGAGCCTGACATCAGAGGGGACAACAGGTAAACCAAATTATGCAAACTAGAATCAAGATTTATTTGTGATAGAAAAAAGCAAGATTATCAGAGGTTCAAAAACCTACTAAATTTCAAATTCATTGGTCTAGCATAGTTGATACCACAATGGCTAAATGGCTATACGTACTGAAATCATTATACAGTTAATAAAAAACAAGATTGACATAAAAATATGTACTAAGACAATGTTGATCATACAACATACTTAATGCTTGCTACAGCAGTGTTGTACCTTGTACAGTCACTCTAGTCATAGTGCAAAATGGCAGTCATATTGGAAACGAATGAAGCGATGTTAAGACTAATACTAGGTAACCTCTAATCACATGCCCACAATTGAAATAATCCCAAAATAATATCAACCTATCAAATATACGGGATCAACGATATCTCCAACTCAGACATGGTGGAGGTGAATCTTGAAACAGCTGTGAAGATGTTAAACTGAGCAAACAGTCTTGCAATTGCAGGAGGAATTTGCGCTAGAAAGCTACCAGGAGGCCATGAATCCCAGGGGTTTTACCAAGGGGAAGGCTCTTAATGGTCCACTGGAGATCTTCTGAAAAGATCGGGTTTCAAGCAGTTCAGTTTTGAAAGCGACTAGAGGGAGGCTCTTCAGGGCTCGCTAGAGATCTTCTGAAAAGATGGGGGTTTCAAGCAGTTCAGTATGGAAAGCGTCAATCGGGTCCCATTGGCATCCTGCGAAGTAGTTGGCAATGGCATTGGGATGGGCCTCCTTGCTCCTATATAGAGCCTGATAGAAATCAGGGAAGGCTTGCTGTTTAGCTGTGTGGGTGGAGCCCAGACTCCGGGTGTTGTCTGGTTCCCTGGGATGAAGGCGTGGGCCCATTGTTTCTGAAGCTCGCAGGCTAAGAGAGACCCCACTTTATTACCACCTCATACTCCCTCTGTTCAAGTGCACAGGGAGCACATTTCACCTTGTTGGTGCGTTGTGTCTGTATTTTGACCATGCAGAAGGGCCAGTCTGCATTTAACTCACTGGTATGGGGTGCCATGGTCCTGGCATTCCAGGTTTCTGATCTCCATGGCTAGACCCAGCTCAACCAACCAGACTTCTCTCACCATGGCAATGGAGATTGAAGTAATCGCATCCCTGATGGTAGCTTTGAACCTATCCTAGAGTGTATGTGCCAGGATGTACCGGTGAGCGTTAGTCTCAAAGTAGTTTGCTATCACAATGCGGATTGCCTTGACGTTGACAGGGTCCCGTAATTGTCCCTTTTCACTATTTATGTAATGTGCACTATATTACATCGGGTGTGTGCTTCACTCTGGGACCCGTGAACAAGGGTACAGCTGAAGCATGTCAGGGCAAGCCAAGTGAATGTTGCAGCAACAGGAGAGTCTGAGTCATTCCTTGATACAAGGAGGAGTGCATGTGCCTGTGTTAAGGGCTGCTGGAGCCCTACTCAGACCTCAGCTTAACCATATAAATGTATATGTATTTTGCCTACTAGGTGCGAGGAGCTTGTTTGGTTTGCTAATAACTTTGGCCTTGTTTGACAAATCTTCATGAAACGTTCAAAGAAAAAGTTCTTCCACCTCAGCTCAGTTCAGGAAAGTTTTGGGATAATCTGCAAAGTGGGAGGCTGAGAAAAAAGGGGGTGGGGGCAAAATTGAAATACCCCATGCATTTTCCATAGACTTCTTTAGACATGGGTACAACAAAAGCTGGTTAACATAATTACACCAAATTCAGGGGGAAGCTAGATCTTGGTCTGCAGATTGAGCTTTTTGTGATTTGGTATAAGTCATTTCAGTAGTTTCTGAGAAATCAAGGGTGAAAATAATTGCATATTTGGATAGTTGGGCTCACAAGAGTTCTGTGAACCTCCTGCTAGAGCGCAAATTTAAAAATGGAGGCCTGTGATTGGTCGAGAGGCCAGTTTTTCCAGTGATCGTTCATGCTTGTGCAGAAGCTAGCGGATCCTGCGAGTCTCACAAGAGCTCTGATTGGTTACCTGTTGGAATGTTACAAATAAAATGACAGCAATTATTGTTTACTGAGAAAAATTGGAGGTGCTGTGGAAATGAAGGATAAAAGCTGTATAAGGGGCAGCAGGGGCCATGCTACCCCCCCTAGATTTAGAGACGAGGTATCTAAGGGATAACTTCTGTGAAGATTATGACTGTGTATTGTTTTTAACTAGTTTTACAATCTCAGGGACTCTCACAGGATTGTGAATAGTAAAAATGAGTAGATGACTTCAATGCATTCTATTAGTAGAAATGGATATTGTGGTGCTTGTTTTTGAGAAAAATGTGTAAGAGCTAAGTACTCTGATAAGTAGATGGTTCATTTTTATTATGAACATTTTTTACTATCTTGTGAGACTCACGCGGGATCATTTAAAGTAGAAAGGAGTAGGTGTTCTTCGAAAACACTGTAGCATGCACACTTGCATTGAAGGAAGAGGTATTACTGGAGATGGTTTTTGCCAGAGTGTACTATTTACACCCATCGGCTTTGTAAGAGGTATGAGAAGAGCATAGTCTCTTCCCGCACTCTACTATGTACACCCATTACCAGAGAGAGGTGTGTTAGGAGGGAGGCCAGTTCCTGGACATAGCATGCCATGCACACCTGTCATTCAAGAGAAAGTTCTCAGTAGAGAGGAGAGTCTCAATCCACACATCCTACATGCACACCCATCACCTGAGACAGCCTAATATGCACACTTGTCATCTGAGAGAGAGGTCTGACAAGAGAGGCTAGTTCATGTACACGCACTACTGTGCACAGCCATCATCTGAGACAGAGGTCTGACAGAAGAGGCTAGCCCATGTATACATACTAAGGAGCACACCCATCAACTGAGACAGAGGTCTCACTGGGGAGGCCAGTCTCTCTCCAAACACTCTGCTGCGCACACCCATTATCTGAGAGAGAGGTCTGGAAGGAGAGGCTAGTCCATGTACACACCCTACTATGCACACCCATCATCTGAGAGAGGTCAGACAAGAGAGGCTAGTCTATGAACACATTTTATTACAGACACCCGCCATCTGAGAAACAGGTCTGACAAGAGAGGGCAGTCCATATACAGATTCTAATATGGGCACCCGTCATCTCAGAAAGATGCCTAATCAGAGAGGCCAGTCTCTCTTACCACATTCTCCTACACACACCCATCACCTGAGACAGAGGTGTCAGTGTAAAGGTCAGTCTCTCTCTACACACCTTCCTAAGCACTCTCGTCATTTGAGAGAGAGGTCTGGAGGGTGAAGGTACTCCGTGTTCATGCCCTACTAAGCAGTCAACATCTGTGAGAGAGGTGTGACAGGAGAGGCCATGAATAATACACACTCTAACACACACACACCCTCTATCTGAGAGAAAGATCTGACAGGAGAGGCCAGACCAAGTACAAATTCTAATATGCAAACCCATCATCTCAGAGAGATGTCTTAGCAGGGAGAGCAGTCTCTCTTAGCACACCCTACTATGCACACCTGTAATCTGAGAGAGAGGTCTGGAAGGAGATTCCACTCCTTGTATGCACTCTATTACATCTGTGTTTATAAAGAAACATCTTTGTATAGAGGGCATTACCTTCCCATACCCTGCTATCCACAGGTGATCCACAGGTGATGTCCAAGAGGGGGCTATTTGCATAGAGTGCAGTTTCCTATATCCTATTATGCACACCTGTCATGCAACAGAGAGATGTCAGTGGAGAGGTCAATCCATTTCCAACTTTTCAACATACACCCATTATCAAAGAGAGGTCTCAGTGTTGAGACCAGTTTCTTCCTATGCACAGGTAGTCCAGATGAATTATAAAGCAAAAATGAAAGGTTACACAAGCTGTTATGAGGGTTCTGGTACATGTAGCACATGCATTTCTTCTGTGAAGAATCGAAGAGTGAGGTTACATTAGGGTCAACCAATAGTTGACTTTCCCTTGTCAAGGTCCAAAAAAATCTTTGATGTGATTGGCTGGAAGGCTTGAGGGTTCTTATATAGGATAATCTCTGACACCTCAGATTGGCCTTGGTGGTTTGGAGGTGAAACAAGTGTAATCTCTTCGACCTGTTCTCAACAGAGGTCATTTAGTTTTGAATTGAAAGTGATTGGTGTATTCAGTTACCTTCAAGGTGCAGCTTTATTTTCAGGTGAGTACAAATATACTGCAACTTAATTGTGAAGCCAGTGACCAAATAATACAAAAATAAATTTAGAAACAAGTTTTAATATATGTGTTTATTGTTCCAGTACTATTAATTTGGATGTTACGTAAGGTTCTGAGAGTACCAAAGCATGTACCATCAAGCTATTTTGCCTGTTCATCCATGTTCTGATACAAAAGAGGTCATCACTCTCTATAACATAGTTTTACTAAGCTTTAGTTTTATATCAAACCTTATTATTCCCGATGGTCCCACTGGTATAATGTAGCAGCACAAGGGCTAGTTCTTGTCTGCGTGACTCATTCATGAGGGATGCCTGGCCTACTGGTATGCGTTCACCTGGGGGGCATCTGGTCCAGTGTACAATTAGGTGATCACTGGTCCTCATGATAAAATTGCCAGTAAGTAGTGTTTGGCAATAAATCATGTTGGTGTTTCACATTAAAATGGTCTAAACATAGAAATTGATTTAAATCATGAGTATGGGAATGAAATAAAGACACTAGGTGACATATTTAACTCATTTTTAACATTTATGTGAGAAGGAGAGTATACTCCATCTTGCTGTATGAGGACCTATTGGAGGCTGAGTGTGTTGGAGCTCACACATTATACGTGCACATACTATCAGCACTCTTTGATTCAATTCAAGTGTCAGTTCCTCTGTGTTACAAGAAAGCTGTCAATGTTGAGAAAGTGAGCATGTTGGTGAGTAACAGCCAAGTAGCTTCTGGTAGTAGCTTCCAATATTTTTTCACACCATTTTTTACACAATCATAGTAAGTGGGGTTAATGTGAATACCACTGGTCACCTGACCTGACAAAAGCATCACACGCAGGCATTGGGGTAGCCTCCAAATGTTATTGGAACTGGACCCCTCCCTACTACAAGAATTGAATTACTATGGATCTGCCTTAAGAACTGAGAATACAGTGTGATTGTGTTCAAGGGCTGCATTGTTCAATGTTTTGGGTAGAGGGTGCCCTTGTGATACATTTCCATCTTGAGCTCCTTTTGTATTTGGGGTTTGGTGAAACTGTACCATAAAAAATGTGTAACATGCTGTAATGTAATACCACATACCCTCTGTTTTAATTTATTAGTAAGTGTTCTTTAAATGTTAAGATAAATAATATGTGTTGTTTATGGTTTCTATAGGGTTTCCAGTCAGATCAAGATTTCAACAAAGCAACAGAAGAGAAAGAAGACAAAACAACAATACTACAAAGAACTCTCTAAACATGAAGCAGATGCAGCGAAAAAAAGTGATGGTAACGGAAAATTCTAATCTAGTAAGAGTACCAAATGTTTTTTTTAAAGATTAATAACATCATATAAACTTTCATCCACATGTGTGAGCAGAAGGCAAAATGTGTCAACATCCAACAAAAATTGTATTATTCTTCACAATAAGATAATGCCACAAAAAAGAGCACAGACAGACAGGTTTAAAAAAAGATAATTTAAAGAAAGTTGTGCAAACTTCTTTTGTACAAGAGTAGTATGTAATATTATGAAAGCATGCAAATAGTAAATACCAAAAAAGCTTTCAAAACTAGAAAACATGTTGTTGATTGTCTAGTTGACAAATCTTTTGTATTAAAGAGAAAGATATTTATTCCTATTTTTAAGACAATGAGATGTTTAGATAAATTGATTAATTCATCTTCAAAAAAATGTCAGAAGGTTCAAGAGAGTAAAGCAAACTTCTGCTGTCTTTTCCAGGTGGAGTGGAAACTCACCTCCCTTCAGTACTGTGACATTTTTAATGAGGAGAGTTAATTTACAACCTCAGTTAGTCTTCGCAACTGACAGAGATGGCTGTGGCTACGAAATCAATGAAGGTACACTGATTGCAAAGAAAAAATAGTGACAAAGAAATATAAAAGAAGAGGTACATAATGGAGCATTAGATAAAAATCCTGTTTTTGAGGGGAAATGTAGAAGTGTATGCACCATAAGACATCTATTGATAACCATAAACTGTTCTTAAACAAATGCAGCAAAGGTACTGTGAAAACAAAATGAAACTGCTCCAAAGTCTTGATCCTTGTCATGCAAGGAAACTTACAAACCTTCAAGGACATTCATTGACTTGCTTATCACAGCCGTTCTGTGACAGTACTTTCCATTACATACAGATGCTGTCTGTGCACCACACTAAAATGCACAATCTGCAGCTCCAGAAACTAAATGATATGCTACTGACAGGTACTCATTCTTAAATCAGTTCTGTAATAGATGACAATCAAATGCAACATTTGGGCCTGAAAGGCTGAGTGAAGAGACTAAGATGATTGTTGAGAACAACACTGAAAATTGTAATACTAGCACAATGTTTGATTATTTTAAAAAGGAAATTGATGCATTTTCAAGAACAACTGCAGAATTTACAGACAAGGTGTGTGTTTGTTGCAGGTGAACACACTACAAAACACAAATGCAATAAATTGATATTTGTGAAAAAACAGAAGACAACGATCTAGGACTGAACGGATACAATTAAAGTTACATGCCAATATCACGTATAGTCGGGAAGCAGTCTTGCATCTTTTCACAGAAGTTCCAATTAAATAGCATAAGGACTGAGCACAGTTAAGTTTAACGCCAAATGTTAGTTTACTTGCTCCTGCAAGCTTTTCAAATAATCGGTACATAAATCTTCTCCTATTAGTTGTCACACAGGCTATTTAACTGGAATACAGAAGTGTTTGTGGATATTGGCAATTTTGACACACGAATACATAAATCTCCCTGTATTAGTGGGCAGACAGGCTATTCAATTTGAAATATGGAAGTATTTTTGGATATTGGCAATTTTGGCACAGAGGGAGCCAATTTGGACAGGAATTATGAATATAAACTAGCGAATTGTACATGAGACAATGGAGTACAAAGCCCTGATGAAGTCATAGGGATAGTCCCAGATGAAGAAAAATTTGTTGGCTGAGAATTGACTGTAATTAATGGTCAAGGCAAAGGATTTGTGGTGATCGATGGTCACAAGAAGAGAAGGAAGTGGCCTGAAATAAACGTCTGTGCAAATATATAAGACTGCTTAAGGACTATACATGACATTGGTGTGTGTCTTAAAGTGCATCTGTTCATCTATCAATCATTTGATTGCAGCAGGGGGAGTTGGGTGTATCTCCTCATTTAGGAGCACTGCCTTTTCTAATATGGATTGTTCTCATAAATTAGTTTTTGGTATTGTCTGTGAGCTATTGGGGCCATATGTATGAAAGCTTTTTCCCATAGACACAGAATGGGTAAAATCCTTTGGTACATCTGGCCCTTCGTCCTTATACACTCACCCGTTGTTTGCAACAGCATTCTAATACTGTTTTAAGCTTGTTCGTTATTTGACTGCTGAAGATAGGTTTGACTGGTGTGTAAGCCACTTCATCTATAAAAACTGTATTGACAAACTAGATGATAATAAAATCCCTGCTTGAGGAATTCATAGGAAGTTTTTCCAATTTCTCCTCAACTTTAAAACTTAAATGTGTGCAAGACTATTCACATTCAAACAGTACATCCCTTTCAAATCATTGTTAAAGAAAAAAAAAGAAAAAATCTCCTTGTAAACTACTGAAAGGTTTGAAAGGTTAAGTTGTATACTTGCCTTTAACTACAAAGGAGAATATTGAAACAAACTATAAGGGTAGATCCAGATGATGAAGAACCACTAGTGGTTCTAGTAAATGGAGTTCCTACTAAAGAGAAAAATAATTGGCAGGATCTTGTCAGTATTGATAGGGTTAAGCGAGCATTACAATATCTTAAAAATGTATTTTACAAAGATATTGATGTAGAGGAACATGTTACCTGTCTTAGAACAGAAAGTTCCACTTTAGGGCCTTCTGCTCGGATTGAAAAGGTTGATTTAGATGAAGCAGATGAAATATATGAACATTACAGCATCCGCCCTCCACAATCCAGAGGTTTGATGGGTGATGTTTTTAAACTATACCAAATGAAGCAAGCGAATGGAGAACCACTAAGTGTGTGGGAAATAGGTTTAGAAGCACAATGCTGTGTCCTACAGGACAATGTGGTTGTTATGATGACTGTCCTCTACAGATTCCTGCATCAGAATATACATGCAGTAGATTATATTATCAGAATCCTCACTGTAGACAATATATACCATACATTTTCAACTTTGTATTTAAAGTGATCTCTAAATGTTGTCTGATACTGTGGGCCATGTTATGAAAATTGGGGAATAGTTTAAAGACATAATTACTAGAGATTTTATAGAAAATGTACATGGTAAAGATGAGGTACTAGAAAGTTATTTGAGGGATGGTATGTCTTGCCAGATTGGCCCTAATGAATATTTGTTTCGTTGTGACTACTCCTACTGGACTTGTCACTCACAACATTAAAGGAATCAGATTGCAGAGAATACTCATGTTGCCTGTTGAACATGACAACAAACTAGAATACCTAAAGTTATCTGGTGATGCTTGTCATGGGGTGCCCAGAGTTCTAAAAAATTTGAAAGTTCTGATTATTGATAAAGTTAGCATGGTATAAACCTTATGCTGAATTTTATTCATCTCAGGATGCAAGAGGTCCTCAGAACTTTTGATGATGCTTTATTTCAAGGTCAACATGTCTTTGGTTTTGGTGACCTTTTTTAAGTTGACTCTGGACAAAGGTCAACCAGTTTTTTAAAAACTTGGCATGAAGAAACTAAAAAGTCATTAGGCAGTATTGGAAATGTTATCATGTGGCTAAATTTCCAGTATACTGACTTAGCACGAAATATTAAACAGGCAGCATATTTAGATTATGGGCAAATGTTAAAAAAAATCAGAATAGGTATAATTTCAAAAGAAGCTAAAAAAGCTATTGCTCCTCACACGGTTACATCTATATTCCTTAGAAATGTTTCATTTGGAGAAAGAGGAAATATTGACTCTTAATAGTAAAGACAAAATGGAACAGCAAGGGATAAACTTATCACTGTGTCAATCAGTTGTAAAGAAACTGGAATCTCTAGTAAAAGCACCTTCACATACTGCTGGTTTAGAGAAAACTCTAAATCTCTGTAAAAATTGGAGTATAATTTTTCAACAAAGTCTGAATGTCAAGGAGGGATTAGTAAATGGTGCAACGAGGAATTTAATAGACTTCATTATCTATACCAACAGAACAGGCACTTAATAGACTTCATTACATATACCAACAGAACATACAATGAATAAATGCTAATGACATTTGATCACAGTGAGGAAGGAAAAGAAACTGGAAGTTGCACTGCCAGATTTCTCCTGGTAAAAGATCTGTATATGCAAATCCAACAATTTCCTCTGGACTACGTTTATGCTGTCACTTTTACAAATCTCAATCAATAAGTTTGGATGCAACTATGATAAACAAAGGTCACACAGTCTTTAAAGAAGGAATGACTTATGTAGCTTTCTCACACATGAGGACATTGTCAGGTTTGTACCTTCTTGAATTTGATGACAGAAAAGTAAATGCTGACTTTTCATGTGTGATAGGCTATTCATTGGAGCTTCTGTCCCATTGTTGACAGGCATTCAACATACAGAAAGCAAAAAAGTTCTGAGATTATAGATTTCGCAAAAGTTTCAAAACAAACTTAAGTATCTACAAATAGTTCAAACAGGCTAAAAACTAATGAAGACAGTAATGTAATAGGTTTGCCATTTTCTAACACTGGAGTTTCATGTTACTGTAATGTAGTAGTCAATGTTTTATTCCACCTACAGCCGGTGGTTGAAAACATTGTTTAACAAAAAGAGAAACCTTTATCCCAAGCTTTGACAACTCTTTTTAATGTACTACTCACTGAAAAACACATATGTAATCCTACTGCTTTTATACGTGACATGGTTGACCACTGTAATGGTGGTTTCAAAGTTCACTTTAACGTGCAATAAGTCACACAAGTGTTTTTTAATGGTAGTGCTAAATGTGTAGAAATTTAGTGAATTCCAATTAATGATTTGTTTGCAACAAACTATGCATGGGACAATGAATGTATAAATTGTCACTATTCAGGAAAAACAGAGATTTAATAAGAGTGATTTGTGTACCTAACAATACCTGATTATAAGTCAGTGTCATTTGAAAATCTATTTGTCAAAGCTGTACACGATAACTACTGCCCACACTGTACACCAGAACTATTGTCTACATTATTTGTTAGACACATTTCAAAATATCTCATTGTCATTCTAAAAAGATACAGTGCATATGGTAGCCAAATCAGTACTGATATCACCAACTTTAAAGCTGGTTAGATATCAGTATATAAGAAAACATACTCTACTGTGGCTATTGTTTTTCATCATGGACAATTAACATACTCTGGTCACTACACAGTCTGCCTAAAAGATTCATCTGGCTGGACAGAATGTGATGATGCTTCTCTTACAGTGAAGCCGAGATTATCCTGGAAACGTCCATATTCCTATCTTATATTTCTACGACCAAAGTTCTGGAACAAGCAATATGTACAAACATGTATTTATATATAAATAAGCTAATGTTGCTGGCAACCAATCAGAGCACTTGCTGTTGTGGGAGTCTTACGCCATGACCCAATCAGAATGCTCTATTTTTAAATTAGACTGTTGTGAGCCCAACTGCTAAAGTATACAATTATTTTTCACCCTTAACTTCACAAAAACTACTGAATGGATTTAAACCAAACCCTCAAAAGCACAATCTGCAGGCGAAGATTTAGCTTCATGCCAAATTTGGTGTAATACCATTCAGCTGTTTTTACTGTAGCCCTGTCTGAAGAAGTCTATGGAAAATGCAAGAGGATTTTACATTTTGGGACCCAACCTTTTCCTCTGCCCTAAATCCGTTCTTCCTCAGTCACAGGTGGCCACTTGCTAATGGCAGTACGTCGATGAGCAGGAAAGTCTGTAACACATCAAAAACACCAGTTCTCCAACAGATCAATCAAGAACCACCGCATAGTCACACAAGAGGTATTGAAATATTTAGTGGACAACCAGCTGCACACCCGATGCCTATATATGTATATATTTATTTATTTATTCATTCGGTCTAGAAATTTAGACCATTAAAATACAAAAAAAAACACTCTTACATAATAAAGTATTGCATAGTAAAATTTGCACCATTTGAACGTAGGTAATACTATTGAAACATAAAACCTGCAATCATATAAATATCGACAATGTGCTACTTGGCACTAAAACTTTAAGCATACTTAAAAACAATAAAACAATAACAATACTTAACTGTATAATAAATACTTGGATATTAAGTTTTTGTAAAAAATATCATAACAATTCGACTAAAAGAACATCTCTATAAACTTGTAAGGTCTCATCTTTTCCTATACGGGGATACAGGTTCGTAACAAAGAGATTCCTGAAAAAACCTCATAAAAGTTTGCTAGAGTTCACTTCAATGACATAGTACCTATTGTATCTGAAGATTTAAAAGTTAAAAATCAAAAATATAAATTTCATGTAAAAACCACCTTCTATATGCGAGAAAACTGATTCAGGAACCCATGGCTGATATGTACCTACGACGAATAGACCAGGCTTCAGTTAAGTATTTGGAGCCTGATCTAACTACCAGTGTAGAAGTATCGTATCTGCATATTCTGGTAGCGTTAGCTCGGTCCTGCAATAATAAGTTTTTACAAAGGGGGATAATCCACCTCCCTCTAGGGCTCTTGTAAAGGGGGCAGAAAAACAGCATGTGCTCAGTTGTTTCCTTGCAATGGTGGCAAAATATACATCTGTCAGTCAGAGAAATATTTGGGCCCATATTTATACTTTTTGACGCAAAACTGCGCTAACGCAGTTTTGCGTCAAAAAAATTAGCGCCGGCTAACGCCATTCTGAAGCGCCATGCGGGCGCCGTATTTATTGAATGACGTTAGCCGGCGTTAGCCGCCGGCGCCGTCTGGTGTGCGTTAAAAAAAACAACGTACACCAGGCAGCGCCGGTGTAGGGGGATATGGGGCTTGGGCGTCAAGAAATGGGGCAAGTCAGGTTGAGGCAATTTTTTCGCCTCAACCCGATTTGCACCATTTCTTTTCACTCCCAACCCCCATAGAAATGACTCCTGTCTTAGCAAAGACAGGAGTCATGCCCCCTTGCCCAATGGCCATGCCCGGGGGACTTCTGTCCCCTGGGCATGGTCATTGGGCATAGTGGCATGTAGGGGGGCACAAATCAGGCCCCCCTATGCCACAAAAAATAAATAAAAAAAAACACTTACCTGAACTTACCTTAATGTCCCTGGGATGGGTCCCTCCAGCCTTGGGTGTCCTCCTGGGGTGGGCAAGGGTGACAGGGGGTGTCCCTGGGGGCATGGGAGGGCACCTCTGGGCTCCTTCAGAGCCCACAGGTCCCTTAACGCCTGCCTTTTGCAAACGCTAAAAAACGGCGCAAAAGCGGCCGTACGTCATTTTTTTTGACCCGCCCGCTCCCGGGCGTGAATTTTGCCCGGGAGTATAAATCCGACGCACATGCCTCGGAGTCGATTTTTTAGATGGGAACGCCTACCTTGCATATAATTAACGCAAAGTAGGTGTCCACGCTAAAAAATGACGCTAACTCCATGGACTTTGGCGCTAGACGCGTCTAACGCCAAAGTATAAATATGGAGTTAGTTTTGCGTCGAAATTGCGTCAAAAAAAACGACGCAATTCCAGCGCAAACGGAGTATAAATATGCCCCTAGATGACCAGCAAGCAGTGAAGCTATTAATCGGCAGGATGCCATATCTTAGCAGGAGAAATAGAGTACGAGCATGTGCAGGTATAGGGAGATCCATGAAGCTCTCGGACCCGGGTTCGTGTTTGAGCTGGAGGAATTCTGATGTTAACCTGCCCGCCCTATTGCGGTGCAGTAAATCCTCATTGGTTTTCTCCCAATACCTTTTTTTGACAAGTTGTCTTGCATTAGAGGGGATCAGCTCAGGGTGTTTCCAGTAGAGGGGAAAACCTAGGTTGTCCCAGGCAGCTTTCATCTCCTTCAGCCATGGGATTTTCTTCGGACCTTGGGGTGATACTAAGGCCCATATTTATACTTTTTGACGCAAAACTGCGCCAACGCAGTTTTGCGTCAAAAAAATTAGCGCCGGCTAACTGCATTCTGAAGCGCCATGCGGGCGCCGTATTTATTGAATGACGTTAGCCGGCGTTAGCCGCCGTCGCCGTCTGGTGTGCGTTAAAAAAAACGACGTACACCAGGCAGCGCCGGCGTAGGGGGATATGGAGCTTGGGCGTCAAGAAATGGGGCAAGTCAGGTTGAGGCAATTTTTTCGCCTCAACCCGCTTTGCGCCATTTTTTTTCACTCCCAACCCCCATAGAAATGACTCCTGTCTTAGCAAAGACAGGAGTCATGCCCCCTTGCCCAATGGCCATGCCCAGGGGACTTCTGTCCCCTGGGCATGGTCATTGGGCGTAGTGGCATGTAGGGGGGCACAAATCAGGCCCCCCTATGCCACCAAAAAAATAAAAAATAAACACTTACCTGAACTTACCTTAATGTCCCTGGGATGGGTCCCTCCAGCCTTGGGTGTCCTCCTGGGGTGGGCATGGGTGACAGGGGGTGTCCCTGGGGGCATAGGGGGGCACCTGTGGGCTCCTTCAGAGCCCACAGGTCCCTTAACGCCTGCCTTTTGCAGGCGCTAAAAAACGGCGCAAAAGTGGCCGTACGTCATTTTTTTTGACCCGCCCACTCCCGGGTGTGATTTTTGCCCGGGAGTATAAATCCCACGCACATGCCTCGGAGTCGATTTTTTAGACGGGAACGCCTACCTTGCATATAATTAACGCAAAGTAGGTGTCCACGGTAAAAAATGACGCTAACTCCATGGACTTTGGCGCTAGACGCGTCTAACGCCAAAGTATAAATATGGAGTTAGTTTTGCGTAAAAATTGCGTTAAAAAAACGACGCAATTTTGGCGCAAACGGAGTATAAATATGCCCCTAAGAGTTCTCTTAACGCCACCCTAAATAGTTCAAGTTCGGTAGTTTTCCATAGGCGAATCCAGTAGGAAAGGGGTCTCAGGGGTGCTGTGGTTTTAATGCTATTTAATCCTAAGTCAAGCCTGAGAGGGGTCATTGGTGTACCTTTTCCTAACCTGGAAACCTGTCTAAGGAAATGATTTTCTTTGGTTTGTAAAGGGTCCAATTTTCTATGTGAGCCCCAAAGTTCCGCTCCATACAAGGCAGCCGCACGGATTTGTACATTATAAATCTCAGCAATTATATTCGGGGGGGACTCGATGCCTTTCTAGCTCTACGAGCTAGCGCCCCACCTCTTTGACTTATGATAAGTGCTCCTTTGTCAATAGCTGCCTCCCAGCTACCTGTATTAGAGAGCCTGATACCTAGATAGTCGAATTCTTCCACTTTTTCCAACGGAATTGAGTTCATTACTATTCTTGCATGGGATTTTTTCCTTGAGGTGCTGAAAATCATACATTTTGTTTTCTTAATGTTGACATCCAGCCCATAATCTCTGCGGAAATCGCAGAATTGGTTGACCAAATTTTGGATTCCTATTGGTGATTTAGCTAGAAGAATAGTATCGTCTGCATAAAGCAGACATGGAGTTTTCTTTCCAGCCAGTTTGGGCGAGTCATTAATACAATTTTCTAGGTAGTGGATGCAGTTGTTAATATAAAGCAAAAAGAGAGTGGGGGCCAGAACACAGCCCTGTCTAACACCTCTTTTAATAGCTACCCGATCTGTCAGTTCACCATCCTTACCGCACCTGATTTGTGCATAAGTATTATCATGTAACCTAACAATGAGTTTCAAAAGACCAGATGGGACCCCCATGTTTGAAAGAGTTAACCCAAGCATATTCCTGGGGATCAGATCAAAAGCTGCTCTGAGGTCGATAAAAATCACATACAAATTCCCCCCCCCCCGGTCCACATTCTTCCATTTGATTGCCAGGAATCTTAGGGCTTGGTCTATAGTGCTAACTGCGGGTCTAAACCCCGCTTGTAAATCAGATAAAACTGCCGACTCTGAGATCAATTCATCTAAGTGGGACAAAAGCTGTTTTGCATAGATCTTTTGGGAGTTGTCAAGTAAACATATTGGTCGATAATTAGCAGGATTATTGGGGCAGCCTTTCTTGAAAATGGGAACTATCTCAGCCCCATACCAAGAAGATGGAGCAGGAGCTCCCGCTGCAACTGCATTGCTGATTAAATTGAGATAAGGTGCCCAAATATCAGGTCTTGCCTTATATAGATCAGCCGGGATATTATCAGGGCCGGGGGCCTTTCCCCATTTAAATGAATCAATTGCAGCTCTAGTTTCATCAAGAGTAAATTTGATCAGGGAGGCTCCTTGAGTTATTGGAACATCGCGGGTCCTAACAGATACTTCAGGTGGACCATCATATAATTGGCCGAAATGCTCCGCCCATACTGCAGAAAGAATTGTAGAGCCGGGTGAAGAGGCTGGATTGCTACAGTCATCTGCTATCAATTTCCAAAACTTGGAAGTGTCATTTGTTTTGGCAGTCTCCAAAATAGCTGCCCATCTAGCCTCTGCCCAGGTTCTGCGCGCCTTAAGACATTCCTGTTTATAATCCTTTCTAGCTTTTCTTATGAGTTCTGTGTGATCTTCTTTTAATGATCTCAATAAGTTGAGCTGAGATTCTCTACATGAGTTACTAAACCACTGTGCACAGCCCTTTTTCTTGGGATTGCTAATAATCTCTTTTGTAAAGAGAAGCTTTAAACAATCAAACAGTTCAGTGTGGGCTGATAATATCCCCTCAACATCATTGTCCTCATTATATGGAATCATATGTTGCATTTGATCAGCTAATAAGTTATATATTATTGAGAGTTGTTCGGGGGATGAAACAACAGAGTCCCATTTTACATTACGTCTGTTATTTGATAAGACGAGCTGTTGTACATATGCCTTAGAGTGGGGAGATTCAAGTGAGGAGAAAAGGCCTCTGGTCGTTAAAATCAATGGATCATGGTCACTCTTGTCGTGCTCATGTACCCTCATGTCAAACATGTAACCCCACAATCGAATGTCAAGGAGTATGTAGTCAATCTGGCTCCTGTGCACTCCACGCCTAAAGGTGGGGTGCAAGTTAATATCAGAGCGAGAGCGACCATTACAAGCTCGAAGACCGTGTGTTAAAGTAATATCAGCCACTAGATGCGCTGTTTTATTCAGTCTCTGTTTTTTGTGTGCAGTTAACTGGGGGATGCCCCAATAGGCATCCTCTTCTTTGTATAGCTCTTGGACCAAGGTATTGGGCTCAAATGAAACATTAAAGTCCCCTGCAATCAGAATAAAATGGGATGAAATATTGTTGTGGAGAAGGGTTTCCAATGAAGTAAGAGCATCAGAGTCGTAAAGGCTGCCTACACTTCTATTGTAGATATTGATTATTAATAGGGATCTATCCTCAAGATTATAAACTAGTAGAGCCTGAAGATCAGGGCAGCCCGTATCTATGGTTTCGACCTTACACCTGAGGGAACTGCTTAGCCATATTAATAGCCCTCCCGAAGGTCTCCCAGTGGGTGTCTTACGTGCTGCCACCCAATAGCTTTTAAAACCTGATCTGTATTTGGGTCCCAGTTCCCAAGTTTCTTGAAATAGACATATCTGATGTTCGTCAATGAATTGGCCCCATCCAGGACTTTGCAGTTTGCTCTCCAAGCCAGCTATATTCCAGCTAAGAACTGTGGTTAGGAAATTTGTTTTAACGTAACTGGCTTCTCTCGGGGAATGTACCCTAAGAGGGGAGATATAACCAGCAACCTTACTGTTCCCCCCAAACATGTGATAACCCTTTTTTCTGTTACCCTGTGAATTGAACGCCCCATTACGTACTAAGCCAGACAAGTTCATATCTGTTGCATTGATAGGGGGGATATGCCCCAGGTTGTTAGTGGCAATTGTCATGAGTGAGTCTCCCTCCTCAATGGTTGGGAGTATGGTACTCTCAGGGGTTCCCAGATTGACTTGGTCTATCAAGGGCAGTGGTGGAGGTGGCGTAGGGGTATTGGGGGCCGGTTAAGCAGTGTGCTCAGTTTCGTAACTGTACATAACCGCTCCACTTGATCCGTCAGTTAGTCAATCTATCTCAGAGAGACGGGTCAGAGAGCATCGCGGGTCAATTTCAGGATTTGACTGTGGCTGGGAGCCGGGGGGAACTCTGTGCACCAAAGACAGCTTGCTATATGCAGAAGTCGAGGGTGGTGGATAAAACACTTGTAATCTGCTTAAGGAAACAGCCCCTGGTAAGGGATAGGGTCTATTTGCATTTGTAAAGAGCAGTTGAACAAGACCAGGAGAATTGAAGTTGATGACAATACAATCCCCTGAGCCAGTCTTTTCCAATGAGCCCACCCACCCCACCCTTCTCACCATTAGTATCGAGGATATCATAGAAAATGCAAACCCAGCGTTTGCATGAAGCCAATGTACAACCTTATTTTTTAGTTCAATAAAAGATTCCGGGATTTGGTTTTGAGCTCAGGAACGTTAGTAATAATAAGGACATAAGGGCTGGCCTCTGGAGGAAGGTGCAGCACTCTCAGTTCAGACCTAGCTTTCGGCTGGGCCTTCTTCAAAGGGCCTATTGGGGGGGAGTCATGTACTGTGTGAGCTTCACTAGCAGCAGTGTTAGAGGAAACAATTCCTTCTACAAGGAGGGCTGGAATCATAACGGGGTTATTCTTTAAAATGTTGGCTGGTCTAACAGGTAAATTTCCTTCCTGATTTATGGGCGGGTAAAAGCTCTTAAGCCTTAGAGCAGAAGATCTATAAACATTAGCATGGGTTTGGGTAGAGTGAGAATGAGGAGGGAGAGATTGGGATTCTGTAGTTTGAAGAGGTGCTAGCAGCTGATTCTTGATTAAACCTTCCAGTTTGTCCTCAATCGTTTGGAGGCGAGCTGCAATGGGAAGGAGCAGCTTAGTAAGCTCTTCACTTATAAGATCCCTTATTTGGTGGTTTGCCTGTTGGCCTTTGGCGTTTTCTAAGGAGGATCTGATCTCGTTATTGTTTAGCGACCGGTCAGGGTAGGGGGGGCTCAAAATCCTAGAGCGTTTATTTTTTATGACGGGCTCCCTATGTTTCCTTTTGCCCTTGCTATTGGAATCCACTGCAGTTGAAGGCCCTCCTTTGGAAGGGCTCTGGATCAACGAGGTTTATACAGTGAGGGCATTACGATTACTCAGAGTTTCAGCCTGGAGTACCTGGGGTGTACTAAACAAAGTAGAGGGGGTAGTTAGCCTAGGCTGCAAGACTGTCGGCCGGGGTGGCTGGGATTCGAGGCCTGCAGGGGTTGGGCTATTGGTTGTAGAAGAAGGGGCAGCTAAGCGACGCTCTACCAGCTCTATCTCCTTCTCTAATACCCCGATGGCTTTTTTCAAAAAACCATCAAGGGTTTTGTTGGACCCATGCTTATCTTCCGCTCCTCCCTCCTTTCGTATGCCCATCTTTCCCTCCTGTTTGCGGGCCCCTTGTTTAGACATTAAGTTAGTAATACAATTGACCAACTAGCCCCACCCACTGATAATCAACTTGGAACCCCTCACCAGGGGGAAGACGGGAGGCTCCTCAGTCCTGAATGCGGAGAGAGAGGAAAAAGAAAAGTAAAAATAAAGAGGTGTGGCCCGGCCCGGCCTCCTCCGGTCGCTGACGGGCGCAGATGGGCCCGCCCTTGGCCCGGGTTTTGCCCGGGCGCGTCCCGTGGCAGCGGGCACACTAAAGTCTTTTAAACGGGCTGCTCCCGCCCCTTCAGGTACACCCAATCGGCTCAGGGGCTTGGCTCCTGCCCCGGCCACCTCCTTCAATAAACAGCGCGTCCCGCGGTAGCGGGCGCGCTAAAGTCTTTTAAAGGGGCCGCTCCCGCACCTTCAGGTACACCCAATCGGCTCAGGGGCTTGGCTCCTGCCCCTGCCGCCTCCTTCAATAAACAGCGCGTCCCGCGGCAGCCGGCACGCTAAAGTCTTTTAAAGGGGCCACTCCCGCCCCTTCAGTTACACCCAATCGGCTAAGGGGCTTGGCTCCTGCCCCTGCCGCCTCCTTCAATAAACAGCGCGTCCCGCGGCAGCGGGCACGCTAAAGTCTTTTAAAGGGGCCGCTCCCGCCCCTTCAGTTACACCCAATCGGCTAAGGGGCTTGGCTCCTGCCCCGGCCGCCTCCTTCAATAAACAGCGCCTCCCGCAGCAGCGGGCACGCTAAAGTCTTTTAAAGGGGCCGCTCCCGCCCCTTCAGGTACACCCAATCGGCTCAGGGGCTTGGCTCCTGCCCCGGCCGCCTTCTTCAATAAACAGTGCGTCCCGAGGCAGCGGGCGCGCTAAAGTCTTTTAAAGGGGCAGCTCCCGCCCCTTTAGGTACACCCAATCGGCTCAGGGGCTTGGCTCCTGCCCCGTCCGCCTCCTTCAATAAACAGCACGTCCCGCGGCAGCGGGCGCGCTAAAGTCTTTTAGAGGGGCTGCTCCCGCCCCTTCAGGTACACCCAATCGGCTCAGGGGATTGGCTCCTGCCCCGGCCGCCTCCTTCAATAAACAGTGCGTCCCTGTGTATATATTGCTAATTATAGCTAGGACCATGTGTCTATAGGAAAAGCATTTCTTTCAGTTTTTATTTTCTTATAACTTTGGCGCTGTTTGACAAATCTTCACTAAACGTTCCATCTACCTTATCTCCTTCCTGGAAAGTTTTAGGGTGTTTTCCACATTCATTTTTCCAGAGTAAAATTGATCAGCGATTCAACAAAAACTAATGAATTGAATTAGCCTAAATTTGGCCAAAAGCTAGATCTTGGTCCGGAAAGTGGGCCTTTTGTGATTTGGTGTAAACCCATTTTTAGTTTTGAGAAATTAAAGTTTGAAAAATGTAGATAATTCATTTTGTGGATAATCTATGAAGAGAACAGATCTTGATAGATCTGATTGTCTGCCAGGACTACAACAAAGATGTGGCAGAAGCCATTTTAAGACTCAGTGACTTAGGGCCTGATGTAGATCTTGATGGTAATACTGCTGTCCTGCTGCAACGGATGACTCAAGTACTCCATCAAGCGAACAGAGTTTTCACTGCTGAATTTAGATCTATGGCGGTTCAACCGTGGTCCAAGTTGACAGAGTATTTTCCGTCATGCTACCTGTATTCTGCAGTCAATGTGGCAGACTTAAATGCTGGTGATTATTACTCTGTCGCCGTTGGGACATTGACATGGTGCCGACCTTATTTACATAACACAGTCATGTAGGAGGTATAGCAGCGGTGATCCCTTGACAGCAGGAGTCCGTTGTAGGACCTACTCAGCAGTGTACTATGGCTGTGGCCATTAAATGGATACTAGCAGGGAACACCTGATTTATATTGGAAAATTGTGAACACCTGCAAAAAACACTATAAAACACACTTCATTTCAGACCATGATACTGTGCCATTCCACTGCAGCACAGCCTCTTGATGCCGAATTTGCCACACATAAGGCAGGTTTTGTTCATTCATTTTTCTCTCTCTGTTTTTCTTTCTCTTCTCATATTTGCTTTATTTTCTATCAACATTTGGGGCACTAGTTTGTTTTTTTAGACATTCAATATGGTCGGGAGGAGGAATCCTCATTTTACAAAGGGAGAATTGTCAGTCATGGTGGATGACATTATTAGAGTAGAGCCACTATTGTTTGGAGCACAAGTACTAATACATCCATAGCTCAAAAAAGGGACATGTGGACCAGGCTAGAGAACAGAGTGAATGTTGTAGCTACCAGTCTGTCCACGCAGGAAGAAATTAGGTGGGATGACCTGCGGCGAAAGTTCGCTCACTGGCCTCCAAGCATCACATGGAGGCCCAGAGGACTGGTGGTGATTCTCCCAGCTTTCTCTCACAAATCTTTCACTGGTAGGAGAAGATCTTGCAGATCCTACATCGTCAAGGCTTGACAGGAATCCCTGGTGGAGTGGAGACTGGTGAGTTGAACTTTACAATGTCTCACTATTCACAAATTAGTTTTTGCCCTTCGGCTATGTGTTCAGAATGTTTCAAGACCATTATCAAAACATATGTATGTAAACTTGAGTCTCCAAAAAATAGGTTGTTTCATCCACATTTCTAGCATCATTGTTATATCTCTCTTTTTAACAATGAGTAATATGTTTTGTCAGATTGTGTGATGTTCTCCATGGATCATCCCTTTGCTTTGCATAGACCCTTGCTTTATCTCAATGAAGGTTGTTATACTCCAAAGAACAGGTTCCAACCTCCATCTATTTACATTATACACATATGAGTGTACATATTGTAAATGTGTGTTCATTTTCACTTAAGTATTTAAATTGGTATGTGTAACCCACTTTTTACTAAGTACTGTCTATGGTGTTAACAAATTACTACAACTACCATGATGCCCTGTTTTTGTCACTGGAAAACAATAGTGAAATGTGATGTTGCTCACCCTCTCTTTTCTTCCATATATGCACAAATGTCAACATTTTATTTATTTATCATTCACCATTTCATGGTATGTATGAACATTCCATCTGCTCTGTTGACTCAGTAGGTTGTCACCTTCTTGTCACTCCATTGAATTGATCTACTTGCTTGCATAAATCCTACTTTGTTGATTTAAATGTTTCCAGTCATGTTCAGTGGCATGCTGAATATGAGTAGTATTAATACACATTTACCTTGTATTGTTCATAGGATGACAAATGCCATTAATGCTATTAAATTGCATCATAGTTTGTTTTTGAAGCAGTGAGGCCTTGAAATGGCTCAGCTCTCAAATCTCCTCTATACTATGTTCAGTTGCATGTCTGGTGCACGTAATGTACACTTTCTAAATAACATTATACATTTCAGGGCATCTCTCCTTTATGTTACTGAAGTTTGCATTCTTGTAAATTAACCTGCGTGTACAAAAAGTTCAAAATCACTCAAAGGCCTAATCATGCCATTATTTTTTTTTGAGGTTACTTCATTTGTAGCTGTAGACACATTGAGGCACAATATAGATCTTTAATTTCATTTTGCTTGCAATTCATCGTAGGTATAACAGCCAGGGTCAGTGGACTACTGTCTGCAACAGAAGACACCTCTACTCCAGACAAGGATAAAGCCTTAAGTGAGGATACCACTCCTGCAAGTCTGGAGGATATGGACACGCTTGGTCCATCAGGTCTGTCTGTGCAGAGAACTCCATTGAGTCACACTCGGTCCATACCTATAACTCCGACCTCAGCTGCTACAACACCTCAGCCTCAGGATACCTCCACCTTGTTCAAAGGAATATAACACCCATCATGTGCCCCCGTGTCCTGGCTGGTGTTGAGACAACACCACCTCCAGCTGTACCAGGACCCACAGGGATGAGAAACACTAACTCGAGGGCACTGGATAATGGGAGGAGGGGATGTGGGAGGAAATCTGTGGGCCAGTAAATTGAGGCCTGGGAACACTATAGCAATCCCAAGACACGATGGGCCAGGCCATAGCAGAGATCTGGGAGTTGAGGCAGGTGCATAGGGAGCACAATGTCAAGATGTGGAATCTTAAATCTAATTTATGCTCCCTAACTGGGGTGATGTATGATATTTACCACCACACGTTCCAACCAAATTCACACTAATCTTTCTCTACATATGCATGATCCAAAACATTTACACAACTTCTGATCAAGTAGAATGCTCTTTTAATGTGTTCAGGCACACAATACGATGTCAATGGAAGTACACTTAACGGGACTAAATCTCTTGAACTCACTGTACCAAAAATCATCTAATCTGTGACAGTCAAAACTCATTTTCCACACAGGTACAAGGTATTTTTCTATATCTTCTGTCAGAGCAAATCCTTTTAGAAACTTCAGAGGTTCAGCAGTAAAAGCTCCAAGCTTTGTTCCAAATTGGCTAATAGTGTAATCACTTGTAAGAATATGTGCCTCTGGGTCACGTTTCTTCTACAGAATATGAAGCGGTATTAAGATCTTTTCTTGCCTGTTCCCTAATGTATCCATTACTCTGACAATCCTTGACGTATGAACATTGCAACAAATACAAGTAGCACAATAAAATATCTGTGACATTTGACAGTACAATGACTCGATTGGAACCATTGTGAAAAGCCCACTTAACATGTGGCACAACGCGAAGGTCAGCTTCCTCCAATTTTCTGTCAATTTCTTGAACAATATGGCTATACCTTTTGAATATATCTCTTCAGGCACCAATTCCTCACTGACAATCATTCCACTTGAAATAATTGGAAATTCAGGGGCAGATTTACAAGCCCCTAGCGACCTCCTTGCGCTACATGAGTGTCTTTTTTTTTTTTACGCTAATGTGGCATTAGGAAGGCATTTTTGCCACGCCGGACTCACAATGTGGTGCACTGCATGCATTGCGCCACTTTGCACCCCCTTGCACAACATTACGCCTATGCCAGGCACAATGTATGCAAGGAGGACGTTCAGGCATTAAGAGGCCCTCAAAAATGGAGCAGTGAAATCTACAAGATTTCCCTACACCATTTCTGCCATCATTTTTTTTAACACCTGCTCAGAGCAGGCATTAAAATGACGCACCCATATTAACCCATGTGCCTCTTTGCACTTTGCTCCACTAGCGTCAAACTTTTTGATGCTGGTGGAGCAAAGCATCACAATAGCGTCAAAAAGTTTGATGCTATTGGCCTAACGAGCGCCATGGTGCACCCTATCATAAATATGGCACACTGATGGTGTCCTTAGGTGGGGCGGGAGCGACGCAAGAAAACTGGCGCATCTGTGCTGATGCTTTACTTTCTTGTAAATCTGCTCCTCAGTGTTCACCAAAGCATCAGAAACGTTTTGGCGCGTTAACATAATGTAGGAGGCTGGCTTTCTATATCATGTACAAAAATTATGTGAACTGTGCAGAGACTCCAAGCAACCCCAACTTGGTTTACAGAGGTAAAAACTAGACCACCTAATGCTCTAATTGTTATGGTGGCTTGGTGGAGAAGTTAGACCAATCTTGGAGAAGTGCTAAGCATTTGTTGTACTCACGGTGTCAATAAATTTGGACACACACTCAAAACAATAACTGAAGACCAATTTACAAAATACTTTAGTTTTCTATAAGTACTTTTTAAGTTATGATTTTTCAAAGTTTAGCAAAAATAGTCTTTTTGAGCGCAATTACGCATCATAGCAATCAATGGGAGAAAACTTTTAAAATGCATATAAAATCATGCAATGCATTTACCAATGTCTCCTTTTGTTTTTAGGTTGAGGTCATAGAGATGTCCTGTGGACCAACAGGGGAAGGTCGAGGGGCTCCCCATTTTGGCAGAAGCAGCTGCTGAAATGTCATTGGAGCTGGTGCAAGACCACTGTGGTGGACCACTTGAAAAGCAATGCACAGGCAGACTTCAAGATGAGTCCCTTGGAGTGTAGAGGTTGCGAGGGGTTGGGGACCATTAAAGCACAGCTGTGTCTCATCTGTAGGGCCCAGGGAGACCAGATGCAGAGCAGATAAGTGAGCCAAGAACTGGGAGCAAAGGTGCCCTTGGAAGCAGGAGGTAGGTCACTTTGAGGGTGGTTTGTGGGCCAGCAGGGCCACTCTGGGGGGAGGGGGCTTCTTAAGTCTCCTGAATTCCCTTGACTGGGAATTGCTCCTGGTCCTTTGGGTGTCTATGATGGACTTTTCTTCTGGTTCTGGTTATCCGAAGTTGGGAGTCCATTAACCCAGGCTAATCGACGGTTCAGCCACTGGAGGTTGCAGTGCCACCAACCTTGGCACGCTTTCAGGGTTTGTCCTCTGGGTCCATCTCTCATGCAACATGTTAGTGGTGGTGCAAGCTAAGGGTGGTCATTTCTCCTGTCCTTTGTGTATTTCCTGCCATTGCTATCGACAAAAGTGGGAGTTTGCAATGGGGGCAGCCCTCTGCTGCTAGCAGCAGGGCTGTGGCCGAGTTAGAAAGGCGGTAAGCCCTTTGAAGCTCGCTGGTGGGGCAGTGCACATTCCTGGGGAGGAGGTGTAACCCCTCTGCCCAGAAAGGCCTTTTTTTCTGAACCCAGAGAGCACAGGCTGGCACCCCAGCATTCTAAAATCATGTCTGGAGATGGCAGGCTCACTGTGACTGGTCAGCAACCATGCCAGGGTTAGTTAGCTTTTGCAGGGGCCACCTCTAAGATGGCCCCTTGATATATTTTGCAATAAATTCAATACTGATACCAGTTTGTATTCATTGTCCTTGGTTGTTTGATACCAAGCAACCCAGGGTTCAGAGTGACCATCATGTAGCTGTGAAACTCATACTGACAGTGTCCAGCACATGCACTTAAAATGGCTGCTCTGTTCACTTACTATGTGCCAGGTTTGCCTTAGGGCTGGAAGGCCTGCCAGAGGGGTGGCTTACCTATTTTGCAGGCAGTGTGTAGTGGACAGGTCACATAGGCTGTGCGCCATGTCAGTTTAGCATTTTAGGATTGCACCAGGACACTCAGCCTCCAATTACAGTATTGGGTGCACTTGGATACATGGTCCCTGAGGGTGGCACAATCTGTTCTGCTGCCCTCAGGGGCCTAACCTTGGCACCCCATGCCCTGCATACCTAAGTACCATTTACTAGGGACTTATAGTGGCAGCTAAAGGTGTTGCCAAATGTGCCAATGCATCACAACAGTTTTGGGAAAGAGATCTTGCCCAGTCAACCTGGTTAGCAGGGGTCCTGAGCACTAACAACTTTGAACTACATCAAATACCAGGTAAAAAGTGGGGATTAACCATGTCAAAAGAAACACTTTCTCACAAACATCTCCAAATTCATCTTGTTCAATGTTGAAGACCAGAATTTACTAAGTTGCACACGTACAAGGCAAGGTCAATTGTTCCACTTGCAGACATTCATTTGATTCTCTCACATTCGTTGACAGATAGTTCAAGACAACTGTCAAAGACAATGTCCATTTCTTGCAAGGTGCACACTGACTTTGATATCTATAGAAAAGTCTGAACAAACTATCAAAATTTTTGCATGGATGGAATCTTGACCATTCGCAATCGTGAGATATAGTCCAGAACAACAGCAGTTTTCAATGAGGACTCCTTTTCAAATTGAAATTCTTCAGGTGAAAGTTTTTTTAAATCTTGCACAAGTGTGTGCTTCACTAGTTTGGTTGCAGCATCTCCACCAAATAATGGGTTTGTTGCAAAAGGCTCATTCAACAGAATGGCCTTGATAAATTCGCCCTTTTCCTTTGCTACACGGATCTCTCTCTGTGCTTGTGAAAGTTGTTTTTTTGTAACCTGTTTTGTAGTGGCTGGTTTGCTGAAAGTTGAAGGAGTCCTCAGATGTTTTAGCTGTCCTGGCTGGTGTTGAGACAACACCACCTCCAGCTGTACCAGGACCCACAGGGATGAGAAACACTAACTCGAGGGCACAGGATAATGGGAGTAGGGGATGTGGGAGGAAATCTGCGGGCCAGCAAATTGAGGCCTGGGAACACTATAGCAATCCCAAGACATGATGGGTTAGGCCATAGCAGAGATCCGGGAGTTGAGGCAGGTGCATAGGGAGCACAATGTCAAGATGTGGAATCTTAAATCTAATTTGTGCTCCCTAACTGGGGTGATGTATGATATTTACCACCACATGTCCCAACCAAATTCACACTAATCTTTCTCTACATATGCATGATCTAAAACATTTACACAACTTCTGATCAAGTAGAATGTTCTTTTAATGTGTTCAGGCACACAATACGATGTCAATGGAAGTACACTTAACGGGACTAATCTCTTGAACTCACTGTACCAAACATCATCTAATCTGTGACAGTCAAAACTCATTTTCCACACAGGTACAAGGTATTTTTCTATATCTTTAAAGTTACATTCTTCTTCTGTCAGAGGAAATCCTTTTAGAAACTTCAGAGGTTCAGCAGTAAAAGCTCCAAGCTTTGTTCCAAATTGGCTAATAGTGTAAGCACTTGTAAGAATATGTGCCTCTGGGTCAAGTTTCTTCTACAGAATATGAAGCGGTATTAAGATCTTTTCTCGCCAGTTCCCTAATGTATCTATTACTCTGACAATCCTTGACGTATGAACATTGCAACAAATACAAGTAGCACAATAAAATATCTGTGACATTTGACAGTACAATGACTGGATTGGAACCATTGTGAAAAGACCACTTAACATGTGGCACAACGCGAAGGTCAGCTTCCCCCAATTTTCTGTCAAGTTCTTGAAAAATATGGCCTATACCTTTTGAATATATCTCTTCAGGCACCAATTCCTCATTGACAATCATTCCACATGAAATAATTGGAAATTCAGGGGCAGATTTACAAGCCCCTAGCGACCTCCTTGCGCTACATGAGTGTCTTTTTTTTTTTTACGCTAATGTGGCATTAGGAAGGCATTTTTGCCACGCCGGACTCACAATGTGGTGCACTGCATGCATTGCGCCACTTTGCACCCCCTTGCACAACATTACGCCTATGCCAGGCACAATGTATGCAAGGAGGACGTTCAGGCATTAAGAGGCCCTCAAAAATGGAGCAGTGAAATCTACAAGATTTCCCTACACCATTTCTGCCATCATTTTTTTTAACACCTGCTCAGAGCAGGCATTAAAATGACGCACCCATATTAACCTATGTGCCTCCTTGCACTTTGCTCCACTAGCGTCAAAATTTTTTATGCTGGTGGAGCAAAGCATCACAATAGCGTCAAAAAGTTTGATGCTATTGGCCTAACGAGCGCCATGGTGCACCCTATCATAAATATGGCACACTGATGGTGTCCTTAGGTGGGGCGGGAGCGACGCAAGAAAACTGGCGCACCTGTGCTGATGCTTTACTTTCTTTTAAATCTGCTCCTCAGTATTCACCAAAGCATCAGAAACGTTTTGGCGCGTTAACATAATGTAAGAGGCTGGCTTTCTATATCATGTACAAAAATTATGTGAACTGTGCAGAGACTCCAAGCAACCCCACCTTGGTTTACAGAGGTAAAAACTAGACCACCTAATGCTCTAATTGTTATGGTGGCTTGGTGGAGAAGTTAGACCAATCTTGTAGAAGTGCTAAGCATTTGTTGTACTCATGGTATCAATAAATGTGGACACACACTCAAAACAATAACTGAAGACCAATTTACAAAATACTTTAGTTTTCTAGAAGTGCTTTTTAAGTTATGATTTTTCAAAGTTTAGCAAAAATAGTCTTTTTGAGCGCAATTACGCATCATAGCAATCAATGGGAGAAAACCTTTAAAATACATATAAAATCAGGCAATGCATTTACCAATGTCTCCTTTTGTTTTTAGGTTGAGGTCATAGAGATGTCCTGTGGACCAACAGGGGAAGGTCGAGGGGCTCCCCATTTTGGCAGAAGCAGCTGCTGAAATGTCATTGGAGCTGGTGCAAGACCACTGTGGTGGACCACTTGAAAAGCAATGCACAGGCAGACTTCAAGATGAGTCCCTTGGAGTGTAGAGGTTGCGAGGGGTTGGGAACCATTAAACCACAGCTGTGTCTCATCTGTAGGGCCCAGGGAGACCAGATGAAGAGCAGATAAGTGAGCCAAGAACTGGGAGCAAAGGTGCCCCTGGAAGCAGGAGTTAGGTCACTTTGAGGGTGGTTTGTGGGCCAGCAGGGCCACTCTGGGGGGAGGGGGCTTCTTATGCCTCCTGAATTCCCTTGACTGGGGATTGCTCCTGGTCCCTTGGGTGTCTATGATGGACTTTTCTTCTGGTTCTGGTTATCCGAAGTTGGGAGTCCAGTAACCCAGGCTATTCGATGGGTCAGCCACTGGAGATGGCAGTGCCACCAACCTTGGCACGCTTTCAGGGTTTGTCCTCTGGGTCCATCTCTCATGCAACATCTTAGTGGTGGTGCAAGCTAAGGGTGGTCATTTCTCCTGTCCTTTCTGTATTTCCTGCCATTGCTCTCGACAAAAGTGGGAGTTTGCAATGGGGGCAGCCCTCTGCTGCTAGCAGCAGGGCTGTGGCCGAGTTAGAAAGGCGGCAAGCCCTTTGAAGCTCGCTGGTGGGGCAGTGCACATTCCTGGGGAGGAGGTGTAACCCCTCTGCCCAGAAAGGGCTTTTTTTCTGAACCCAGAGAGCACAGGCTGTCATCCCAGCATTCTAAAATCATGTCTGGAGATGGCAGGCTCACTGTGACTGGTCAGCAACCATGCCAGGGTTAGTTAGCTTTTGCAGGGGACACCTCTAAGGTGGCCCCTTGATATATTTAGCAATAAATTCAATACTGATACCAGTTTGTATTCATTGTCCTTGGTTGTTTGATACCAAGCAACCCAGGGTTCAGAGTGACCATCATGTAGCTGTGAAACTCATACTGACAGTGTCCAGCACATGCACTTAAAAGGGCTGCTCTGTTCACTTACTATGTGCCAGGTTTGCCTTAGGGCTGGAAGGCCTGCCAGAGGGGTGGCTTACCTATTTTGCAGGCAGTGTGTAGTGGACAGGTCACATAGGCTGTGCGCCATGTCAGTTTAGCATTTTAGAATTGCACCAGGACACTCAGCCTCCAATTACAGTATTGGGTGCACTTGGATACATGGGGCCAGATGTAGGAAAATAGCAAATTGCGACTTGCAATTTGCGAGTCCGTGCGACTCGCAAATTGCAAGTCGCAATTTGCTATGCAGAAAGGTGTCTCAGACACCTTCTGCGAGTCGCTATGGGGTCGAAAAGACCCACATCATTAATATTAATGAGGTGGGTCGCAATTTGCACCTCCATAGCGACTCTGGGCACTCACGGGAATGGAGGCCTGTCCGTGACTGCTTTTAAATAAAGCAGTTTTTTTTCCAAGTGTAGCCCGTTTTCCTTAAAGGAAAACGAGCTGCACTTAGAAAAAAAAACGAAACCTTTAGTTTCGGATTTTTTCAGGGCAGGTAGTGGTCCCTTGGACCACTGCCTGCCCTGAAAAAATTATTTTGGGTCCAGTCACAAAGGGGAAGGGGTCCCATCGGGACCCCTTCCCGTTTGCGAGTGGGTTACCATCCACTTCAAGTGGATGGTAACTGCGACTCCATTTGCGACCGCGTACGCGGTCGCAAATGGAATTGCATACTACTGCGACTCGCAAATAGGAAGGGAACACCCCTTACTATTTGTGACTCGGAAATGCATTTTGCGAATCGGTTCCGACTCGCAAAATGCATTTCAGCATAGGAAACACGCATTTGCGAGTCGCAAACGGCGATTTTCGCCGTTTGCGAGTCGCAAATGGTTTGCTACATCTGGCCCATGGTCCCTGAGGGTGGCAAAATCTGTTCTGCTGCCCTCAGGGGCCTAAACTTGGCACCCCATGCCCTGCATACCTAAGTACCATTTACTAGGGACTTATAGTGGCAGCTAAAGGTGTTGCCAAATGTGCCAATGCATCACAACAGTTTTGTGAAAGAGATCTTGCCCAGTCAACCTGGTTAGCAGGGGCCCTGAGCACTAACAACTTTGAACCACATCAAATACCAGGTAAAAAGTGGGGATTAACCATGTCAAAAGAAACACTTTCTTACAAACATCTCCAAATTCATCTTGTTCAATGTTGAAGACCAGAATTTACTAAGTTGCACACGTACAAGGCATGGTCAATTGTTCCACTTGTAGACTTTCATTTGATTCTCTTACATTCGTTGACAGATAGTTCAAGATAACTGTCAAAGACAATGTCCATTTCTTGCAAGGTGCACACTGACTTTGATATCTATAGAAAAGTCTGAACAAACTATCAGAATTTTTGCATGGATAAAATCTTGACCATTCGCAATCGTGACATATAGTCCAGAACAACAGCAGTTTTCAATGAGGACACCTTTTCAAATTGAAATTCTTCAGGTGAAAGTTTTTTTAACTCTTGCACAAGTGTCTGCTTCACTAGTTTGGTTGCAGCATCTCCACCAAATAATGGGTTTGTTGCAAAAGGCTCATTCAACAGAATGACCTTGATAAATTTGCCCTTTTCCTTTGCTACACATATCTCTCTCTGTGCTTGTAAAAGTTGTTTTTTTGTAACCTGTTTTGTAGTGGCTGGCTTGCTGAAAGTTGAAGGAGTCCTCAGATGTTTTAGTTAGCAACACTCTGTCAATAGGTAAAGATCCATGGTTACCACCTGCTTTGCTTATGTTTATGAATTTGAATCAACAGAAAATCTGAAACAAAAACAATATTAAAATAAATTACTAATATAATGGCTAAAACACATCATTATAGAGCTGCCATTTTGGAAAGTGTCAGATGTGTTGCTCTGAGGAGCTATTTTATGTCTCTGAAAGACTACTTAACCCCTAAAACCTATGTTTGGGCACTTAAATGAAGTGTATTGGTTATATGGTTCCTGAAATGTCACATCACTGCAACACAACCGCCATTTTTAAAAATGTTGTACAGAAAAAAGCAGCCCAGATTAGCAATGTCTACCCAAGCTAAATTACTTCTATAATGATACAAAAAGACTAATCAAAAATGAAATTCTCTGGGCAATATTTTTTTTTTACGGAGGTATATCAAGGAACCAGGACTATGGAATATGGGCATACACACTTGAGATGTACAAATCAGGTAAGTGGACAACATGTACAGTGATGGAATGGAAGTTCTTTCAATTGCAGTAAATCTGTTCTCTGGCATCTGGTGGCCCCAAGGCAATATATATGCCATCAACAGCTCCAACCACATGTGGTAGGCAACCTAAAGCATAAAAATCTCCCTTCGCATTGCCCAAATCCTGATGTCTTGGAAACTGGATGAAGCTGGTGATGTGTATTATCATAGAAGCAAGGCTTTCTTGAAGCACACCACTAAACATTGGTTGTGACATGCCTCTAGATAATGCTATGTTGGAATGATCCTGTTGCCACAAAATTAAGTTCCTTCATGAGTTTCACTGTAAGCAATATCGCTGTTGTATTCCTATTGTAAGGTAGGATATCAGGCTGCAGCTGGTGACATAGAAAGTTTGCCTGCTTAATCTGATGTCCCTTTCCTCCATGATGACAATGTTGGGAAATGGTCTGAAATGTTGTCTTCTACCTCTCCATGGGTTTAGATGTTTGCAGTTAAGGAAAACAAACTATCAATTGAAGTGGAAACCAAACACATTGATAACTAACACACATCTTATGTCTTGTCAAAAACTATTAATCTTATTGTGTCATCAATGTTCACATAATTTTTACATAATGTTGCAACTTCAACCCTTAGTTTATAACAAATTTGGCATTTTAACAATAGTACATTTGAAATGTACTATTTGCACATTATTTTTTTATTTTAAATTACCGTCAATAGAAGTAAAACATACACAACAGCACTATTCATGTTAAACACAGTAATAGTTCACTTTTTAAAACAGCGTTGTACATATCTGACATTGGTAAACAAACTAGCCACCAGTTGTAGGGGTGGTGAAGCACAAACAATTTAAAAGTACACTTCATTACATTCTAAAATGGCGGATGTCTGACCTTGACTTTAGGACATTGACTATCCGACGGTAGAAGTTGACTTTTTAGTAGGTGCAATACTCCACGACAGACACAGACATAGTATGCCATGTATGATGCCTACATATGAAAGCCGATGGCTGTGTCTGTGTCCTTTGCGGATCAAGTACGATGTGTACGTGTATGCAGCATCTTGAAAAAAACTTACTTGCCTCCTAACACTGCAACCAACAACACCTCTTCAACTTTTGCTGCTGTTACCGACCTCTAGGAGGCAGGATATCGGGCAAATAGGTGACAGGATCCCTACCTTCTCCCTTGAGCAGTTGGCACTCCTCACCAAGGAGACCCTGTCCCTGTACTGCCAGCTGCCTGGGAACCTAGAGGAACAGGTACATGTTTGAACGGGAAATATTTTACTAAGTTACTTGTTCCTTCTTCATACACAGGCTAATTTGTCCCTTTTTTCCATGAGTGAAGTGGTCGGATTGGAGTATAGTGAACTGAAATATGTAGCTAGATACAGAATGTTGTTTTACAGTGTTAGAAATGTCTGTACATTGAAATGAAAAGTCACCTGAAAGAATAAGATGAATTTTCAGTACGTTACTCATAATTCCAGATGACAAACTGCAGGCCCTTTTCTTTAAGTGGCCATTAGACACTGAACTACTAGCATAAGAGAAAACATAAGCCCATATCAAAATGAGAGAAATGTAAAGTGCAAGGAGAAGCTTTTAAGTTATGGAGTTGTGTGATGCTTTTCTTTCAAGTTAAACTACAGCCCATTTTTTGGAAGAAGAGTATCTGTATGTTTTCAACATGTCATGGTGCCACATATGGGGAAAACTATTTAATGTGCTGCTAGTCAAAATGCCACTGCTCTTTATCTCTCATACCAGCATGTCCCATTACTACACTCACTTGTTCATACATGTCCAAAAAACATGTTCTCACTGACACATGGAAGCCCTTCCAAACTGACATTTGTCACTGTATGTGTTTCAAACCATAGTATCTTGTAAGATTAGACATTAAGGCAATGTAGCTCTGGATGGGGTATGTGCAAATAATGTACAGATTGTTCAGCCTTTAGTAGCTCGCAATGATTTGGGCTAATCAGGAGTGGGTCTCATTACATTAAAGGTTTCATAGCCCTGGCCTAGATCCTGCTTGTGGCCTGGATTAGTAACATGAGGAAATAGAAAGTCTTGAGGGTACTCAACAGATCACTGCAAATTAGTATTTCCTACAAACTTTAAGTGTTGGAAAATAATCTGTATTGACTGTTTTTGGAATGCATGTGAATGATGCAACAAAATTGTGTCACCACTACAGACACACAAAATCACTCAAAACATATTTTGCTTTTATTTTTTCTTATCCACACAGGTCAACGCCCATCAAAGGTGTAAAATCTGGAAGGCCCTCGCCAAGATGCAGACCCTGGCGGTCCATAAGCGGTACAGCCTGCATTGCAGAAAGAGAAGGACCTACAACGTTGGAACAGAAAATCAGCCAAATCGGCCAGAATTCCCAATGAAACAGGTACGTGTGCCACACCCTTAAACCCCAATGGCCTGCATCCTTGTGAGTGCCTACCCGGAGCTTGCTGGGCAGTTGAAGGCCCAACACCAGCATCAAGAGGGCGAGTTATTGTTAGTAGCTATTCTTGTTATTAAACCTTTTTTATTTACAGCAATGTTGTATGGCATCAATATGATGGTTGACGCGCATCCAATGCCCATGAGGATTTCTGAAGGTGTACGTTTTTCAGATGGTGTCTGATGCTGTGTTTGGTGTGTTGAATTGTGCTACAATTTGCCACTAGATTCCTCATCACAGAGCCAAGTCCTGTTTTAAGACACATAGCTGTATAAGAAAAAAGTGGTACATGCACTTTTTCTATGTTAGGAGGGACAGCTGTACCAAATATTACCCACTTGAGAATTGGGTCTGGTGTGATGCTCCATCCCAACTGTCAGTAGGTAATGTAAGCCCTATTACAGGTGACATGGCATACTAAGCATGTATGATACAGTTGATGTTTCGTACAATGACTAAATGATAATGAGTATGACAATGAGCATCTGGTCCAAAAGGACTGGAAACATAAGAACAATGGCATCATTCCTTATTAAAACCATGTTAGAAATATGTTTTCACAGCAAGATTCAAGTCAGTTCATGTTGACAACAGAAGATCGGCATCAAGCCTTAGTCCTTCACAAATGAGATTGTAAGCCAGTCTGTTTTAACCAACATGATTTTTTAGTCACACTGTGTTGATTGAAACAGATAGGAATGTGTACACACTGGTGACAGAATACACATATCCCAAACAATATTTTAGTGTCCTTAGTCGTGTCCAGATGAGAAATCAATGATGGTGAGAAATGTGACACTTACAGGGACATTCGCAGATGGAAGGTTGCATCACATATATGTTGAAGTATCCCATCTTGTAAAGTCAGTATCAGGCCCAAGACAGGACTCTTTTGGAAATGTGATAATGTTTTTGATCTGAAGTTGGTTAGAAACATATCAAGGCCTATGTATTTACTCATGCTGTCGAAGCCATATGACAATCCACCAAAAAAGGTATTTAGAAAAATACCTTCAACAGCCTAGGTATGTATATAGTGTACTAATGTGTTGCTAAGCTAATGCAGTACAGGCTTTACATGAAATATAGTACATTGGAAATACACTTTCTATTACTAGAAGAAAGTGTTACCATTGTGAAATGGTCAGACAAGGGAAACAGGCTTCCAGTTCATAGACATACTGGTACAGCATTGCAGAATTTATGGACACTCATTTATCCATATTTTACTTATGGTGAACGGAAATGATGCAGATTATTTACCTTGTAAACTGCACAAATGTACTTCTGGTTGCTGTCATTTTGGGGGACATGAGTTCAGTATTATTAACAACAAACCCCCAGCAATCAGAGGCATGAAACAGTTAATGTAGAAAAAAAAGTGGATAAGAGACAAGGGCATACATTATGTAGGAACTAGCATGAGGAATTTCAAAACTGTGAGCAACTGGTTTCAGAAAATGTTCCCTACATGCATGAGATACTGATGATAAAGAAGCCCATTTTGAAAGCCTTGAAGCTGCTTAAATATGCAGACTTGGCAAATGTTTTGTGAACAAAGTTCATGTTCAGTTCTATATATTCAGATACACTTGTATCTGCCTTTTCCGCGTCTTGAGTGAGAGGTCGAGTAACCGTTGGCCACAGCAGCGGGGAATAAGTTGGCCACTGTGGTTCCAGTGCTAACACCACTGACACCGAGGGACTCAGTGCCATAGAGGGTGAGGGGATTGGCACAGAGGTCATGAGTTAATCCATATCATCTTCAGATGCATCCACAGAAGACCGGTCCCTAGTTGTGACAGACCCTACTGTGAGTTTACCATCTGCATCCTTGTCCACCACCCACATTCTCATCTCTAACTTCCCTCTTGCTCTCGCCCAGTTGACTAAAGCCCAACCCCTTAAAAGGCGTGGTGCCTCTTTCGTTGCAGGCACCTCCCCTCTGCTCCTGTCCCCCCAGTGGCACTGAGTGAGGAGGCTATTGACCTCTTGGGGACTAACTCTGCAACCAGAAAGCACTCCTGAATGCCATCCAGAGGCTTAGTTGCCAGATGCCACAAACGTTGGCTTACCTGGAAGGCATTCATAATGCTACCTCTGGCCTACAGAGGTCATTCCAAGGTCTGGCCTCCTCACTGACCGCAGCCTCCCAAACTGCCCACCTTCGTGCCCAAACCCCCACCCCTTACCCATCCCAAATTCCTATTTCCAGCCATGTCCAAAGCACACTCATTCCTTCGCATGCACCCACTCCAACACACACAAGCAGCACATCCACACATAAACACAAACACAGTAAAAACACAGGCCCACATACAAACATACACACACCACACCCACCACCACAATCAACAGCACACCTGCAGATAACACACCCACATGGACCACCACCACACCAGCAGACACCACATGTACCACCACACCCACATGCACCATCCCCACTACCAGCACACCTGCAGACACCACACCCACTACCACACCACATGCACCAGCACCACCACCTGCACACCTGTGACACCACACCCACCACCACATGCACCAGCAGATCCGTAAGCACCACATCCACACCCACACCAATAGGACAAAAGCATCCGTACTCACTCGAACAACAGACACCCAGCAAAAAACACACACTCAAACATACAGCACATACACCAGACCCACAGGCAACTGCGCCATCAACAGACACACACACATCACCCACTGCCACTCCCTCTACTTCCTAGCCCAAACTTCCTTGGCAAACATCCAATTCATTTTCCTAAAGGAGACCTTTAATTTGCTCTGTCCCTGACCCCTTTCACATCCCAAAAGACCCCTGCCAAATGTAAACCCACTCCTCCCAAACCCCAACCCAACCCACCCCTCTCAAACACAAATCGACCCCTCCTGCATCCAATTCCAACACTCCCAAGCCGAAACCACCCCTCAAAAGTATGGTCATCGAGGCACCTGCTCTGTGTCCAATAGATGCCCCTTCTTGAGATGGTTGTAATTGGCAGTGCAATTAGGAGGCAAGTTCGGGGCCTTAAGCCCACATGGACAATTTGGACATTGTTGCTCCAAACAATAAAAATCCATTGAAACAATTATTTCATTTTCATAACAAAATGTATTTAATTTTGAATACCTTTGTCTTGACATTACTTTTATAATATTAGTGATTGTTGTGGATAGTGTTATTTGTGCAAATGTGTGTGACATGCACGTATTCTCATTTCCGACATTGTTATGCACAGGTTATAGTTTTGACATATTTCTATAGCACATACAATAGTGTTGTACATTTGTGATGGACATGTTGATTTTAGTGCAAGCATTCATCATGTTACTAGACAGTTACCCCAAAAGTATGTATGTTTCTTTTTTGTTACTTGGGTATTCATGTGTGTGACGAGTTGATGATGTACACATATGCATTATACATGTAAGTTAAACAACATCTAATGTGTTACTGAAATTGCAAAAATCAAAGGGACATGTGACCTTAATAAATCTCTGACATGTCTGACGTTTAGAGGTTACATTGGTTGTACATTTTATATAAACCCACTTGTTTCATTGCGTTGTACAAATGTTACGTTATATTGGCTTTACATACTTACAATGATGTGAACTGTTTATGCATAATGAATGGTAGTTTGTGTTAAATGATTACACATACCTGTATGGACACATTTCCATTTAGTGATTGTTGTGCCTTTTTTTGTAGATGCCCAGTGGCATGCAGGCAGTTGACACCAGATTGGTGAGTGTTAATGATATTTTGAGGTGTTTTAATTTAGGTTTTTGGACCTACCACATGACACACAGATGCAGTGCACATCGTTAAACTGTTGATTGCACATATTTTTTAAACATGCGCAAGTCCAGTGCTAATGTACAAAGGCAATTCCGAACTGGACAGCTAAAACAGTGACTTACCTTCAGTTCCAGTGATGACTGGGTTGATTTACATCTTGGTCCAGTAGCAGCAGCAGAGGTAGGACTTGTATGATAAGATTCATGGCATCAGGAAATAAGAAAAGTAGTAAAAAGGTAAGTTTTGTGGTTTTATCTCTCCCAATCCGCCAACTCAGGGGTGGCGGGTTAGCCCATTGCACATTGTGATTGGTTTGGTGGTAAAAGTGGCTAGAGTCCTGCCGCCAGATACTTGTTTTTGCCTATGGCACCATCGACTCGGTGAAGAATCCTGGCGGTAATGGCAGTCCATCAGTGGTCTTTTGTCTACGGGACCGCCAACATCTAAATAGAGCGGTGGACTGCAAAGGTAGCAGACCAATTTTCTGACAGAAAACTGATGGCGGGACAGTTACCGCCAAGCTCTAAATCAGCCCTTAAGTCTCCAGTCCTGAAAAAAAGGCCAAAAAAATATGTGGAGGCAAGGTAGAAATACTCTTCCTCACGGCCCAAAAATATTTTGAATACAATTTTACTGAACAGTAAGGGGTTTGAAGCTGTCTCCCCAACCCTCATTAAGGCCCCAGGGATACCAATCCCTGGGGCTGATTAGTATTTAAAGGAGATGGGGCAGCCTGCCCAGGCCTCACTCAGGTCACAGGGACTCCATCCCCTAGGATTGATCTCTAAATTAAGGGACAGGGGTAACCCCAAGCCTTCTTGAGGTCCCAGGAACCTGATCCCCACGGCCATGTTGCAAATAGATGGGAAGAGGGCATACGGTCCCCCTTCCAGAGCCATTTTATGGTCCTGAAGACCCCAATCTCTGCAACAGGCTCTTGGACGGTGTCCCTGGTGCCTCAAACTCCAGGACAATGTACTCCCACCTGGTGGGAGCTGAAAGCTGATCCTGCTGAGTGGGAGCACAACTTTTCTCACATGCAAGAAGACACAGAATTGGTCCCGCACTGTGGGAATTGAAAAAAGCTGCCCTTGCTCTGTGGAAGCAACGCTGGCTTCCACTACACTATGCAGACAGGGAGCCGGCGGGGCTGTGAGGTGCTCCAAGATAGGCACCAAGACACCCGAGTAAAAAATAAATAAGTAATAAACAAAGTGCTGCTAGCTTTGGGGCCCCAACTATAGCCTAAACATAACAAATGGCATCAATAGACATGTGTCTTGGTGGGCACCAGGTTACCTAAAAGATAAATATACAAGTAGTAAATAAATAACAAAGGAGTAGCTGAGCTGCTCATTTATTATTCACGCCTCCAAGCAAGGAGCATCCCATAATACCCTGCAATTGCTTCTTCTTTACATTTTGTAGATCCCAGTGGTGTTCCTAAAGGGGGCACAGTTTCCCTCAAGCATTTTAATGTTGTGGCTGGCTGCAGGAAGTGCAGCAGCCCCCAGCAATATGAAACAAAAACAGTGAGTCTCCTGGGTCATTAAATCTGTGACCCAAGAAGAGCTTATTAAATGTTTTAAAAGCCTTCCTAGGTGGTACTCTGCTCTTCAGCTGGAGTGCATGGCCCAATTGAGGTTGTTTTTATGTCTGCATTTTTTGGCTGAAATATATTAAAAGAAATACACAAAGATATGTTAATGCTTTTTTTTAAATAAAACTTCATCAAGTTTTTATGACAATAACTTTTATTACACATTGCACTGTATAAATTAACAAAACATACATTTGAATATAATTATTGGTGATTTTGTGATAACGACAATAGGTCTGCTTTATATATGTTGATATTCTGACCCCTTCATAAAGCCAATACCCTCACGTTTTAAATTTGGGTGTTTTGACTCTTTGACTAAGTCAGTAGGTCTACCTTTTCTAAATTAATCATACCCTTTATATTGTAACATCTCATAGTCAGCAGTGAACACCCACATGGATTTTGGTGCCAGACCCTTTGCTGCACACTAGGGATGGGCACAGGACCTGTGGATGGTTTGGGCATAGCATAGAATGGCATAGAGTAGAGTGGTGCGGAGTGCCACAGAGTGATTGTAAGGAATGGAGTGGCATAGATTAGAGTGGTGTAGAGTAGAATGGTGTAGAAGGGTGTTGAGTGGGGTAGAGTGGAGTGGCATAGTGTAGCGTAGAGTGGAGTGGCATAGAGTAGAGCAGAATGGCATAGAGTAGAGTAGAGTGGCATAGAGTAGAGTGGCATAGAGTAGGGTAGCTTAGAGTTGAGTGATGTAGAGAGGAATGGAGTAGATTGGTGCAGGGTTGAGTGGTTTAGAGTACCAAAGAGTTGCATTGTGTGGAGTGGTGTAGAAGACAATTGAGTGGTGTGGCATGGCATAGCGTGGAGTGGCATAGAGTACAGTGACATATAGTAATGCAGCATAGAATGTCACACCACTCCTCTGCCTCCCTGATGACCCATGTTATACCGCGGGATGCCCTAAACACCTGCAGCCTGCGGAGTCCTACAAGGGGCCATGGAGGGCCATTCCTCACCTTGCTGGTCAGCTGGGCTTGAGGCATTCCTCTCTTTGCGGGACCATATTTTTGTTTTCTGTAGTTTTCCCAGAATTCCTGAGGAAGAATTTTTACTTAACCAATCCATCATGATAGCTATATCGTGTTTTCCTGCCAGCATTTCCAAAGCTAACATGGCGGCCTCACTTCTTCCTCTATCTCACTCCCTGTTTTGGGGTATATAAGGAGCAGAATAACTTTCTGCCTTGCGTTGCAACACTCCTCGCTTCTGCTGGTGTGTCTTTGCTCCTGCTTGTGTAACCCCCTTCCTGCTGGTGTCTTGTCACTCCTACTGGTGTGTCATCACTCCTGCTGGTGTCTCCTTACTCCTGCTGTTGATTCTTGCTCCTGTTGCTTCCCTTCTGAATCATTCTATTGTCATGGTTTTTGCATTTCCACTAGCTTCATCTGCATCTTATGAGCCTTGCTGTAGTCCTGGTCTTCTACCATCAGTACCAGTTCACAAAATCACTCAAAACATATTTAGCTTTTATTTTTTCTTATCCTCACAGGTCAACGCCCATCAAAGGTGTAAAATCTGGAAGGCCCACGCCAAGATGCAGACCCTGGTGGAACATAAGCGGTGCAGCCTGCATTGCAGAAAGAGAAGGACCTACAACGTTGGAACAGAAAATCAGCCAAAGTCCAGCTCTGCCAGTATTCCCAATGAAACAGGTACGTGTGCCACACCCTTAAACCCCAATGGCCTGCATCCTTGTGAGTACCTACCCGGAGCTTGCTGGGCAGTTGAAGGCCCAACACCAGCATCAAGGGGTTGAGTTATTGTTAGTAGCTATTCTTGTTATTAAACCTTTTTTATTTACAGCAATGTTGTATGGCATCAATATGATGGTTGACGCACCATCCAACGCCCATGAGGATTTCTGAAGGTGTACGTTTTTCAGATGGTGTCTGATGCTGTGTTTGGTGTGTTGAATTGTGCTACAATTTGCCACTAGATTCCTCATCACAGAGCCAAGTCCTGTTTTAAGACACATAGCTGTATAAGAAAAAAAAGGTACATGCACTTTTTCTATGTTAGGAGGGACAGCTGTACCAAATATTACCCACTTGAGAATTGGGTCTGGTGTGATGCTCCATCCCAACTGTCAGTAGGTAATGTATGCCCTATTACAGGTGACATGGCATACTAAGCATGTATGATACAGTTGATGTTTGGTACAATGACTAAATGATAATGAGCATGACAATGAGCATCTGGTCCAAAAGGACTAGAAACATAAGAACAATGGCATCATTCCTTATTAAAAACATGTTAGAAATATGTTTTCACAGCAAGATTCAAGTCAGTTCATGTTGACAACAGAAGATCGGCATCAAGCCTTAGTCCTTCACAAATGAGATTGTAAGCCAGTCTGTTTTAACCAACATGATTTTTTAGTCACACTGTATTGATTGAAACAGATAGGAATGTGTACACACTGCTGACAGAATCCACATATCCCAAAAAATATTTTAGTGTCCTTAGTCGTGTCCAGATGAGAAATCAATGATGGTGAGAAATGTGACACTTACAGGGACATTCGCAGATGGAAGGTTGCATCACATATATGTTGAAGTATCCCATCTTGTAAAGTCAGTATCAGGCCCAAAACAGGACTCTTTTGGAAATGTGAAAATCTTTTTGATCTGAAGTTGGTTAGAAACATATCAAGGCCTATGTATTTACTCATGCTGTCGAAGCCATATGTCAATCCACCAAAAAAGGTATTTAGAAAAATACCTTCAACAGCCTAGGTATGTATATAGTGTACTAATGTGTTGCTAAGCTAATGCAGTACAGGCTTAACATGAAATATAGTACATTGGAAATACACTTTCTATTACTAGAAGAAAGTGTTACCATTGTGAAATGGTCAGACAAGGGAAACAGGCTTCCAGTTCATAGACATACAGGTACAGCATTGCAGAATTTACGGACACTCATTTATCCATATTTTACTTATGGTGAACGGAAATGATGCAGATTATTTACCTTGTAAACTACACAAATGTACTTCTGGTTGCTGTCATTTTTGGGGACATGAGTTCAGTATTATGAACAACAAACCCCCAGCAATCAGAGGCATGAAACAGTTCATGTAGAAAAATAAAAGTGGATAAGAGACAAGGGCATATATTATGTAGGAACTAGCATGAGGAATTTCAAAACTGTGAGCAACTGGTTTCAGAAAATGTTCCCTACATGCATGAGATACTGATGATAAAGAAGCCAAATTTGAAAGCCTTGACGCTGCTTAAATATGCAGACTTGGCAAATGTTTTGTGAACAAAGTTCATGTTCAGTTCTATATATTCAGATACACTTGTATCTGCCTTTTCCGCCTCTTGAGGGAGAGGTCGAGTAACCGTTGGCCACGGCAGCGAGGAATAAGCTGGCCACTATGATTCCAGTGCTAACACCACTGACACCGAGGGACTCAGTGTCATAGAGGGTGAGGGGATTGGCACAGAGGTCATGAGTTAATCCATATCATCTTCAGATGCATCCACAGAAGACCGGTCCCTAGTGGTGACAGACCCTACTGTGAGTTTACCATCTGCATCCTTGTCCACCACCCACATTCTCATCTCTAACTTCCCTCTTGCTCTCGCCCAGTTGACTAAAGCCCACCCCCTTAAAAGGCGTGGTGCCTCTTTCGTTGCAGGCACCTCCCCTCTGCTCCTGTCCCCCCAGTGGCACTGAGTGAGGAGGCTATTGACCTCTTGGGGACTAACTCTGCAACCAGAAAGCACTCCTGAATGCCATTCAGAGGCTTAGTTGCCAGATGCCACAAACGTTGGCTTACCTGGAAGTCATTCATAATGCTACATCTGGCCTACAGAGGTCATTCCAAGGTCTGGCCTCCTCACTGACCGCAGCCTCCCAAACTGCCCACCTTCGTGCCCGAACCCCCACCCCTTACCCATCCCAAATTCCTATTTCCAGCCATGTCCAAAGCACACTCACTCCTTCGCATGCACCCACTCCAACACACACAAGCAGCACATCCACACATAAACACAAACACAGTAAAAACACAGGCCCACATACAAACATACACACACCACACCCACCACCACAATCAACAGCACACCTGCAGATAACACACCCACATGGACCACCACCACACCAGCAGACACCACATGTACCACCACACCCACATGCACCATCCCCACTACCAGCACACCTGCAGACACCACACCCACTACCACACCACATGCACCACCACCTGCACACCTGTGACACCACAGCCACCACCACATGCACCACCAGATCCGCAAGCACCACATCCACACCCATAGGACAAAAGCATCTGCACTCACTCGAACAACAGACACCCAGCAAAAAACACACACTCAAACATACAGCACATACACCAGACCCACAGGCAACTGCACCATCAACAGACACACACACATCACCCACTGCCACTCCCTCTACTTCCTAGCCCAAACTTCCTTGGCAAACATCCAATTCATTTTCCTAAAGGAGACCTTTAATTTGCTCTGTCCCTGACCCCTTTCACATCCCAAAAGACCCCTGCCAAATGTAAACCCACTCCTCCCAAACCCCAACCCAACCCACCCCTCTCAAACACAAATCGACCCCTCCTGCATCCAATTCCAACACTCCCAAGCCGAAACCACCCCTCAAAAGTATGGTCATCGAGGCACCTGCTCTGTGTCCAATAGATGCCCCGTCTTGAGATGGTTGTAATTGGCAGTGCAATTAGGAGGCAAGTTCGGGGCCTTAAGCCCACATGGACAATTTGGACATTGTTGCTCCAAACAATAAAAATCCATTGAAACAATTATTTCATTTTCATAACAAAATGTATTTAATTTTGAATACCTTTGTCTTGACATTACTTTTATAATATTAGTGATTGTTGTGGATAGTGTTATTTGTGCAAATGTGTGTGACATGCACGTATTCTCATTTCCGACATTGTTATGCACAGGTTATAGTTTTGACATATTTCTATAGCACATACAATAGTGTTGTACATTTGTGATGGACATGTTGATTTTAGTGCAAGCATTCATCATGTTACTAGACAGTTACCCCAAAAGTATGTATGTTTCTTTTTTGTTACTTGGGTATTCATGTGTGTGACGAGTTGATGATGTACACATATGCATTATACATGTAAGTTAAACAACATCTAATGTGTTACTGAAATTGCAAAAATCAAAGGGACATGTGACCTTAATAAATCTCTGACATGTCTGACGTTTAGAGGTTACATTGGTTGTACATTTTATATAAACCCACTTGTTTCATTGTGTTGTACAAATGTTACGTTATATTGGCTTTACATATTTACAATGATGTGAACTGTTTATGCATAATGAATGGTAGTTTGTGTTAAATGATTACACATACCTGTATAGACACATTTCCATTTAGTGATTGTTGTGCCTTTTTTTGTAGATGTCCAGTGGCATGCAGGCAGTTGACACCAGATTGGTGAGTGTTAATGATATGTTGAGGTGTTTTAATTTAGGTTTTTGGACCTACCACATGACACACATATGCAGTGCGCATCGTTATACTGCTGATTGCACATATTTTTTAAACATGCGCAAGTCCAGTGCTAATGTACAAAGCCAATTCCGAACCGGACAGCTAAAACAGTGACTTACCTTCAGTTCCAGTGATGACTGGGTTGATTTACATCTTGGTCCAGTAGCAGCAGCAGAGGTAGGACTTGTATGATAAGATTCATGGCATCAGGAAATAAGAAAAGTAGTAAAAAGGTAAGTTTTGTGGTTTTATCTCTCCCAATCCGCCAACTCAGGTGTGGCGGGTTAGCCCATTGCACATTGTGATTGGCTTGGTGGTAAAAGTGGCTAGAGTCCTGCCGCCAGATACTTGTTTTTGCCTATGGCACCATCGACTCGGGTGAAGAATCCTGGCGGTAATGGCAGTTCGTCGGTGCTCTTTTGTCTACGGGACCGCCAACATCTAAATAGAGCGGGTGGACCGCAAAGGTAGCGGACCAATTTTCTTACAGAAAACTGATGGCGGGACAGTTACCGCCAAGCTCTAAATCAGCCCTTAAGTCTCCAGCCCTGAAACAAAGGCCCAAAAAATATGAGGAGGCAAGGTAGAAATACTCTTCCTCACGGCCCAAAAATATTTTGAATACAATTTTACTGAACAGTAAGGGGCTTGAAGCTGTCTCCCCCACCCTCATTAAGGCCCCAGGGATACCAATCCCTGGGGCTGATTAGTATTTAAAGGAGATGGGGCAGCCTCCCCAGGCCTCACTCAGGTCACAGGGACTCCATCCCCTAGGATTGATCTCTAAATTAAGGGACAGGGGTAACCCCAAGCCTTCTTGAGGTCCCAGGAACCTGATCCCCATGGCCATGTTGCAAATAGATGGGAAGGGGGCATACGGTCCCCCTTCCAGAGCCATTTTATGGTCCTGGAGACCCCAATCTCTGCAACAGGCTCTTGGACGGTGTCCCTGGGGCCCCAAACTCCAGGACAATGTACTCCCACCTGGTGGGAGCAGAAAGCTGATCCTGCTGAGTGGGAGCACAACTTTTCTCACATGCAAGAAGACACAGAATTGGTCCCGCACTGTGGGAATTGAAAAAAGCTGCCCTTGCTCTGTGGAAGCAACGCTGGCTTCCACTACACTATGCAGACAGGGAGCCGGCGGGGCTGTGAGGTGCTCCAAGATAGGCACCAAGACACCTGAGTAAAAAATAAATAAGTAATAAACAAAGTGCTGCTAGCTTTGGGGCCCCAACTATAGCCTAAGCATAACAAATGGCATCAATAGACATGTGTCTTGGTGGGCACCAGGTTACCTAAAAGATAAATATACAAGTAGTAAATAAATAACAAAGGAGTAGCTGAGCTGCTCATTTATTATTCACGCCTCCAAGCAAGGAGCATCCCATAATACCCTGCAATTGCTTCTTCTTTACATTTCGTAGATCCCAGTGGTGTTCATAAAGGGGGCAAAGTTTCCATCAAGCATTTTAATGTTGTGGCTGGCTGCAGGAAGTGCAGCAGCCCCCAGCAATATGAAACAAAAACAGTGAGTCTCCTGGGTCATTAAATCTGTGACCCAAGAAGAGCTTATTAAATGTTTTAAAAGCCTTCCTAGGTGGTACTCTGTGTTCTTCAGCTGGAGTGCATGGCCCAATTGAGGTTGTTTTTATGTCTGCATTTTTCGGCTGAAATATATTAAAAGAAATACACAAAGATATGTTGATGCTTTTTTAAAAATAAAACGTCATAAATTTTTTATGACAATAACTTTTATTACACATTGCACTGTATAAATTAACAAAACATACATTTGAATATAATTATTGGTGATTTTGTGATAACGACAATAGGTCTGCTTTATATATATTGATATTCTGACCCCTTTATAAAGCCAATACCCTCACGTTTTAAATTTGGGTGTTTTGACCCTTTGACTAAGTCAGTAGGTCTACCTTCTCTAAATTAATCATACCCTTTATATTGTAACATCTCATAGTCAGCAGTGAACACCCACATGGATTTTGGTGCCAGACCCTTTGCTTCACACTAGGGATGGGCACAGGACCTGTGTATGGTTTGGGCATAGCATAGAATGGCATAGAGTAGAGTGGTGCGGAGTGCCACAGAGTGATTGTGAGAAATGGAGTGGCATAGATTAGAGTGGTGTAGAGTAGAATGGTGTAGAAGGGTGTAGAGTGGAGTGGCATAGTGTAGCGTAGAGTGGAGTGGCATAGAGTAGAGCAGAATGGCATAGAGTAGAGTAGAGTGGCATAGAGTAGAGTGGGATAGAGTAGGGTAGCTTAGAGTTGATTGATGTAGAGAGAAATGGAGTATATTGGTGCAGGGTTGAGTGGTTTAGAGTACCAAAGAGTTGCATTGTGTGGAGTGGTGTAGAAGACAATTGAGTGGTGTGGCATGGCATAGCGTGGAGTGGCATAGAGTACAGTGACATATAGTAATGTAGCATAGAATGTCAAACCACTCCTCTGCCTCCCTGATGACCCATGTTATACAGCGGGATGCCCTAAACACCTGCAGCCTGCGGAGTCCTACAAGGGGCCATGGAGGCCCATTCCTCACCTTGCTGGTCAGCTGGGCTTGAGGCATTCCTCTCTTTGCGGGCCATATTTTTGTTCTCTGTAGTTTTTCCAGAATTCCTAAGGAAGAATTTTTACTTAACCAATCCATCATGATAGCTATATCGTGTTTTCCTGCCAGCATTTCTAAAGCTAACATGGCGGCCTCACTTCTTCCTCTATCTCACTTCCTGTTTTGGGGTATAAAAGGAGCAGAACTGTCTTTCTGCCTTGCGTTGCAACACTCCTCGCTTCTGCTGGTGTGTCTTTGCTCCTGCTTGTGTAACCCCCTTCCTGCTGGTGTCGTGTCACTCCTACTGGTGTGTCATCACTCCTGCTGGTGTCTCCTTACTCCTGCTTTTGATTCTTGCTCCTGTTGCTTCCCTTCTGAATCATTCTATTGTCATGGTTTTTGCATTTCCACTAGCTTCATCTGCATCTTCTGAGCCTTGCTGTAGTCCTGGTCTTCTACCATCAGTACCAGTTCATATCAGCCTCTCTGGGGTCCCCTTTTGGGTATGTTCTCTTCGGGGCTCTTTCTGGAAACCACTATCCACTTAGACTTTCCATTGTCAGTGGCATTGTGACTTCCAGAAGAGGTCACCCTTATCTTTGACAGACAAAGAACACCAACACCTGGTCTTGAAGATTTTTCCATCCGTCCAAGGCTGTAACTGAGGAACCTGACATACAGAGGAGGGGCATGAAGTGGAGTGGAGGAGAGTGGAGTGTAGGGGAGTGAAGTGGCATTGAGTAGAGTGGCATAGATAGACTAGCAGAATGGGGTAGAGTAGACTGGAATGGGATAGAGAGGCATAGAGTGGAGTGGAGAGGTGTAGAGTAGAGTGGCATAGAGTGGGATGTAGTGGAGTAGAGTGGCATTGAGTATAATGGCAGGGAGTAGAGTGGAGTGGCATGTAGTGCTGAGGAGATGAGTGGAGTGCCATAGAGTACAGTGGAGTGGCATAGATTAGAGTGTTACAGAGTAAAGTGGCATAGAGTTGCATAGAGTAAAATGGCTTAGAGTGGAGTGCGGTAGAGTACCATTGTGTAAAGTGGAGTGTCATCGAGTGGTATAAAGTAGAGTGATGTAGAGTGGGGTGGCGTAAAGAAGAGTGGCATCAAGTGGCTTAGAGTGGAGTAGAGTAGTGTGGTGTGGAATAGTGGACTGGAGTAGAATGGAGTAGCATAATAGCAAAGTGCATAGTGTGGAGTGGCAAAATGTTTTTCACCCTTACTCAGACAGTTTCACTGGCTCCCTTTTAATATGATATGCTGGTTTAATGCCCTTTGTATGTCTCTTTAAGCAGTTTTTTCAGCATCTTGATCCTCTTGTATCTCAGATATGTTAAATAAATTCTCCTCCTGCACTGCTTTGTTTATGCTTTGTCGGTTTGATCATAGTGCCTAAGTACTAAAGCACACGTCTGGGAGGCAGGGCCTTTTAAGTGTTGACAGGAAGGCGGTTTGGGAGCACACTGCCTCACATCCCAGTCGAGTTCGCCCCTTTGCATCCTGGTATATGCAGTTCAAATTTAATGCTTAGATGAAAGTGTCCGTAGTTTTGTACTAAACTTAGTGCAGTCATTGCTGTTCATCTCTATACACGTGTTTCTGGGTTATTGCCCTTCATCAGTAGAGAGCAGAAAACATCAAAAAATATCTGGGGTTGCTGGAAATGCTGCCAAAATCGTCTCAGGTGTAGTACCACTCACAGGCTCACAGGTGCATCTCCAGAGCTTGTACTAGGATGCAAGGGGCGACCTCAACTGGAATGTTAGGCAGTGTGCTCCCAATCGGACTTCATGTTTAAAAGGCTCCCTCGAGACATTGAGCTGACGAGCTCTGGAGACGCACCTGTGAGCCGGGGAGTGGTACTAAACCTGAGACGATATCGGCGGCATTTCCAGCAACCCCATATATTTGTGTTGTTCTTTGGTCTCTACTGATGAAGGGCACTAACCCAGAAACACGTGTCTGGAGGTGAACAGTACTGTCTGCACTAACTTTAGTGAAATACTTAAGATTTTTTCAAGCAAGCGTTAATGGTTCAAACTGTATGTACCAGGATGCAAGGCGCGACCTCAACTGGAATGTTAGGCAGTGTGCTCCCCATCGGACTTCATGTTTAAAAGGCTCCCTCGAGCCATTGAGCTGACGAGCTCTGGAGACGCACCTGTGAGCCGGGGAGTGGTACTAAACCTGAGACGATATCGGCGGCATTTCCAGCAACCCCAAATATTTGTGTTGTTCTTTGGTCTCTACTGATGAAGGGCACTAACCCAGAAACACGTGTCTAGAGATGAACAGTACTGTCTGCACTAACTTTAGTGAAATACTAAAGATTTTTTCAAGCAAGCATTAATGGTTTAAACTGCATGTACCAGGATGCAAGGGGCGACCTCAACTGGAATGTTAGGCAGTGTGCTCCCAATCTGACTTTATGTTTAAAAGGCTCCCTCGAGCCATTGAGCTGACGAGCTCTGGAGACGCACCTGTGAGCCGGGGAGTGGTACTAAACCTGAGACGATATCGGCGGCATTTCCAGCAACCCCAAATATTTTTGTTGTTCTTTGGTCTCTACTGATGAAGGGCACTAACCCAGAAACACGTGTCTAGAGATGAACAGTACTGTCTGCACTAACTTTAGCGAATTACTAAAGATTTTTTCATGCAAGCATTAATGGTTCAAACTGCATGTACCAGGATGCAAGGGGCGACCTCAACTGGAATGTTAGGCAGTGTGCTCCCAATCGGACTTCCCTTTTACGTGTTGACCACTCAGGTTTAGAATAGACTGCAGTCTGTGATAGGTCTAGACCTCAACCTTTTAAAAATCCACAAGGTACTGAAAAACCTACTTATTTACCTAAATTAAGTTCAATTTACTGAGTATGTTGGCTGGTGTGCAGAATGTATTAGTTGACTAGCACGAGGACACCATATGGGCAATTACATGCTTTGCACACTAATAATAAATACAGAGTGTGGTGGAGTGGAGTAGAGAGGCGTGGAGTAGAGTGGTGTGGAGTAGAGTGGGGTGGGGTGGGGTGAAGTGGAGAGGCTTAGAGTGACAAAGAGTAGAGTGGTGTAAAGTGGCATAGAGTGGAATGGTGTAGAGTAGAGTGGAGTGGAGTAGAATGCCATGGAGTAGAGTGTTGAGAGTGCCGTAGAGTGGCATTGTGTGGGATGGAGTGGGGCAGAGTAAAGCACAGTGGCATCAAGTAGAGTGATGTACAGTTGTGGGTGTAAGTAACTAAACTGTCACTAGAGATGGTACATAGGGTGAAAGCAACATAAATACGAAGCAGTATGCCTGTGTTAAAGGAAGGCAAGCGAGTGATAAAAGTCTAAAATTCCCCGGGTGTTACCTTATATTTCATCCTGCTGTTTGCACTCTGGTAATCTACTGGAACTCAGAGCAATGGAGCCCAATAACGTTTTTGCTGTATTGGACTAAAATGCTATCTCCTCTATTTAGAGTCCTAATTAAGGAAGCATTAGGTCTTTGCCCACTTTTGCTTGGGGCTGCATCTGTTTTTGTCCGGGTTTTAACTGTTCTGTTTTCATTAATGTTAAAAGGCCTTTTGGTGTTTGTTAAACCTGTCAGAATTAGCATTTAGGTTTCCCTAAACATTTTGCATTCATTGCTCCTATTTTTGCTGAATTTGTTTTGTTCACCTTAGGACTCTGTGTACTTTACCACTGTTGACTAGTACTAAAGTGCTTGTGCTCACTCCACTAAATAAGGTAAAAATGGCTCATGCCCAACTGGCACTTTTAATTTACTTAAACGTCCCTAGTTAAGTGGTCGCCCATGTACTGAGAGTCAGTAAATTAAATGCTACTAGTGGGCCTGCAGTACTGTGACACCCACTTAAGTGGTCTTGTAAAACACTCCACTGCAGTCTGTATGTGTAGTTTTCAACTGACATTTCGACCTGGCAAAATAAGCTTTTTGCCTGGCCCAAACCATCCTTTCTAACACATATATCTCATCCCTACGATGGACCCTGAGCAGTCCAGAGGGCAGGGTGTAGTATATTTATATAGTCGGACATGTACTTTTATGTTTTACATTTCCTGGCAGTGAAATACTCCTAAATGTGTTTTTCACTACTGCAAGGATTACATTTCATAAGTGAAAATTTCCAATTGGGAGCAGCGAGGAAGATTGCAGTTGGTGTCTAAAGAATTGTAATGTAACCCTCCTTAATTGTACAGTCAGATTTTAAGTCACAATTCTGAAAAAAAGATTTTGAGAAAGTTGGATTTTTCTTGTCCTAACCATTTGGTGCCTGTAGCTTGTCCTTGGGTCACATGACTAGGTATAGCAAACAGTTTGTCCTTGAGTATTGCACACAATAAGTGAGACAAAGGGAAGGCAGACATTGGTAGGATGGGCCAGTCTGGCTTAATGAGGGAGCAAAGATGTCACCTACCACAGTTGCACTTCTCAAAGGCCCTACCTAAACACTCACAAAGTGTTTGTTACAAGTCATTTGTGTTTCCAGACAAGCTGAGGTCAGGGACCTCAGGAGGTGTACACATACAAAACCTTCTCCTACTACAAAATGGCCTAACTTGGTCCCTGCAGACAGCTGTCTGCGCTCTATCATAGTCAGCCTGACCTCATGACTTTGTTCCAGCCTAGTGCAACCACATACCCACAGCTGGAGCTTTGTGCTTTTTGGTGCTATGTTTCACTTTATTACTATTTTGAATTGCTGCATAAGTAATTTACACATTTCCTCAACGTTAAGCCTGAGTGCTATGTGCCAGACTACAAGAGGGTTCAGCACGGGTGAATTTGGGGGTTGCTTGTGACTTCACCCTGACAACGATTGTGGCTGTGCTTGAGTAGGGCTTCATCACCTCAACCAATAACCAAATTTCTTACAATGTTAGTGCAATTTACATATAAAATCAATCAGTCAACTAACCAATTTGTACGATTGTCACTCCTTGATGAATGTTCATAAAACCTTACAACCTTAAATATGCTATAAGAGCTTAGATGGCTGCATGAATGGAATTTTATAGATATTTGATTGCAAAATGCCATTTCCATGGTTTAATTGTTAGAGCTGGCTCCTGGATTGAGTCCATTGCTTTAGTAAATAGGTGGACTGTACTCACTGATAATCTGTTTAAGTTTTGCCTTTAAGCAATAAAAAATGTTTTCAAACAAAGAAAGTAGGGTCGTGCTCCCCCATAATGTACTGTATTTATTTAATTTATTATGATTATATTTATATACTGCTTGACACCCCTAATGAGTTGACAAATGCAACAATATTAGCGGTCAACGCTGATTTGTTTTCACTGGATAAAGCACTTAGCCCAAATGCAATATAATTGACATGACAGTAGGAGACACGTTGTTGCATAGCTACTTTTCCCATTATGAATTTCTGCATCACGTTACGTTTTCAGCAATTTCTCATTTTCTCTTGGTGTAATTGCTGCAATGTTTTATGAAAGAAGTGGTTGCTTATTCAAGTGAAAGCGGAAATCACATATTTGCTATGACTGTAAGTATTACATTGCTCCTTTAAGTAAACCTGTTTATTAACAGACAGAGTTTGGGGTCTTTCTTCAAAGAGCAATGATGTTTTTTGTAATGATGTTCTCTGTGATGTAAGAGGCGACAACAGCAGATCTGGCGATGTCTATATGTCACCCAGAAGTCATTGTTGGCCAACGAGTTTGGGATACCCCTGATTCCTACATCAAAGAGTCTTCACTAGATTCCCGTTAACTTAAATAACTATCTATGCATCACTGTCAGGACAAAGGTCCATCAGTATCTGTGAATCAAGTGCAAGGCTACCATTTGTTTCTTTTGTCCTGAAGTTTCCCCTCCATTTTCCTTTTCTATTTGGTAGTTTCCCCAAGGAGTTCATCCTGGTGCTCCTTAAGGACACTGATTGTGTACCCTACGATTAGGGAAACTACGAAATGGTACAGAGGCATAAGGAAGCTTCATTCCTGGGTACATACCTGAGTACACCTACTCTACCCCAAAACTACACATTGATGCCACTAGTGAATCAGCATCTGGGAAAATCAACTATGTGCTTATGGGTGTCAACATGTACTAAAGCATATCTTGCTGACTTCACCACCTCCGCAAACCAGCTATTGGATTGTACTCAAATGTGCTTAATCTGGTGAATCCAACTTAATTAAAACATGAGTCAAAATGTCATTGTTAGACAGAATTGAAAGACTTCAAAAAACAAACCATCAAGATGTGCCTGAAAACACAGTTGTCACCATGCTAAACAAGAACTGAAAGCTCTACACTGGTAGTTGGGAAGTCAAATTTAAATCACTCTGCATTATCTGTAAGATCCACTGGAACAAAGGCCTGATATAATTGGAATAGCCTCACACTGCATGCCTAGCAGGAACGTCTGGTCAGTAGCACTGCATCTGATCCTTCAACTACCATTTAATAGAGAAACACAGCCCGTTTAGGGGGGGGGTAACTAAGCAGCAGCTTGTACCCACAACTCCGAACTGAACCACACTCCCTTCAGCTCAGAGGATGCTCCTAAGACAACTTCTTTAAAAAAAAATGTCAGAAGTCTATCTCTATGGACATGATTAAAGAATGTAAGGTGTTGATGTTCACCTCATCCCTCTGAACTCTGATGTTCATTCAGTTCCATGTCCTTCTGTTTTGTACTTTGCTCTTCTTGGTTCTAGTTTTGCTCAAGCTTATGGCAAGATGATAATTGGCTCTTTTCAAACATCTACATTTTACTTTTTACTTTCACTATATTTATTCAGATAAGATAACTCAATTAAACAAAGCATACCCACTTTGTGATAAAAATGCATAGGTAATACATAAATATGTATATATAACCTTCCACATAAGAAGTCCAAACAGAATACTGTACACATATAAAATTCTGACAGAAGGTTTTGCTGATATACTGTATAAAAAGAGAGCCTTGGTGTCGGTTTTAATTGCAAACTTTACTCCGGAATAAATAACTTCATATCATAAAAATTGATAGCTCTTACAAACCAATCAGCCTTGAAAAAATCTTCTTTATGATATCCACAGAAAACATTTAAAAAACTGGAAGTGCAAACATCACAATACTGTTTCTATTGATAGAAATACATTTATGGTATCCTCTCTCTGCTTGTCTTATTGTTTTAGTTAAAAAGAGGGACCTTCTATTTCCTTCTGCCATTTTTCGATAAAGAGCAGCAATAAATAGAGGAACATAAGTTTCTCTCTGGGTAGGGGCAATGAACATTGGTTACTATTTCAGCCAATATTTGTTCTGTCAGTTGAGAAAGGCACACCTCTGTTTTGACATATAAATCCATCACCTGTATAGTCGAAATACACCTAACCCTGTTTAGTTTTATTTGACAATGGGCCCTGACTTTCGATTCTGCCAAACTCCTGGAAAGTGCGTTGTTGTAACTAAGGCACATAGGAAATTGTGTTCAGCTCTACTCATGTATAAATGTTTCGTATACACGGACATAAATTCGGAGTGTATTATAGTATGTTCTTTAAATCTTATGTAGTCACAGTAATTAATTGTAGAGTATTGAACCTGCTGTATATAGTTAAGAATGGTATGTTCCGTTATGCTCCAGTCCCCTCAGAATGTACGAACAAGTGGACTAGCCGGGAGTTAGCTTAAGAATGTTGAGGAGAGGAAGGTGAAGACTGGGGATGACTGGAGGAGTTCGTGCTAATAAAGCTCATACTTATAAGCTGTGTTTATTGAATGATTATAACATGCGTGTTACAACGCATCCTTCATGTGCCACATGTAAGTCTCATCAAGGGAATAGCACTGTGCCTTTACATATTTTTGCGCCATGGCCCTCTCTGTACTCAGTTGATCTCTGAAGACATCTCCGTAAGTTGCACAATGAGGAATGAACCAAACAAGAACCCAGTGGAGCCGAGAGACAAGTTTAGCTCTACATTCCAGCCGCTGTACACCAAGGCCCATATTTATACTTTTTGATGTAAACCAGTGCCAGCGCTGGTTTGCGCCAAAGATTTTAAAGCTGGCTAACGCCATTTCTACGCACCATGCGGGCACCTTATTTAAGGAATGACGTTAGCCGGCGCTGCAGACTGGTCAGAGTAAAAGAAATGACTCAAACCATGCAGCGCCGGCGTAGGCGAAAATGGAGGTTGGGCGTCAAAAAATGGTGCAAGTCAGGTTTGAGACACAAATCATGCCTCAAACCGGACGTGCGCCATTTTTTGGCGCACAACCCCCATTGAAATGACTCCTGTCTTAGCAAAGACAGGAGTCATGCTCTCTTGCCCAATGGCCATGCCCAGGGGACGTCTGTCCCCTGGACATGGTCATTGGGCACAGTGGCATGTAGGGGGGCCCAAATTAGGCTCCCCTATGCCACTTAAAAAAAATATATATATATACTTACCTCAACTTACCTGTACTTACCTGGGATGGGTCCCCCCATCCATGGGTGTTCTCCGGGGGTGGGCGAGGCTGGCAGGGGGTGTCCCTGGGGGCAGGGAAGGGCACCTCTGGACTCCTTCCATGTTCAGAGACCATGGAAGTGAGCCCACAGGTCCCTTAACGCTTGCCCTCACCAAGATGTTAAAAAAGGCGCACATCAGTCTGTGCGCTGTTTTTTTAAGGCCTGCCCCCTCCTGTGAGTCAAAATGATGCAGGAGTATAAATAAGGCGCACAGGCCTTAATGTAATTTTTGGGGCGGGAACGACTACCTTGCATGTCGTTAACGCAGTTTCCTGCATCCAAAAAATGACGCACACGGAGGAATTTTGATGTCCTCAGTCGTCAAAGTTTAAATATGGTGCACGGTTTGCGCCGAACGTGCCTCAAAAGTTTGTACACACATTCAGCGCAAACAGAGTATAAATATGCCCCCAAATGTTTTTTATAGAGACATTGGTTAGGAGCTGACTGAGGCAGAAAGAGACCACGAACTCGGTTATAAAGCTTCATCTTCTCCAGAAGATCTTTCTATGTCCCTATGATTCAGCCCTATATAATAAAACACAAGTCTGGGGCATAGTAATATAGACATTTAAAGGTGCTATCACTGCACAGCCTCGAAGTTGCAGTTAAAGGATATTAATGTACAGTGGGCTTCAATAAGCTGATTTCACGATTTTCTGATCTGTACTAGATTGTCAAAGACAATAACCAGTTCTAATATTTCTTCTGAATGGCTTACTGCATTGTGACCTTCCTACCATCATACTTCTCCTCTTAGAAATATTTGTTATAAAGTTATAATGTTTAGAAAATGTTTTGAATGCCAGTAGCAACCTCACAATTCTCAATGTGGGCACACTAAACCATGTCATTCACTTCAATAAAAAAGGAGATGTTGGCATCAATGTAATCGATGAAAACAAGAGGGCATTCATGTGATACCACATCAAGAACTGAATTTCATCCTTTAGATTACCTTTAAGGTTGAAAATCACTCTTGCTAATGAGAAGCCTAATCAACTCTATCAGAAATAGGGAGAATGTAAATATATAAATCCAGACCCGATGGAATAGGAACTTATTCCAAAAAATGTAGATGATTGGTCTAATGGCAGCCTATGTACATGATTTTTCGGGGCTGGGGCAACTGAGGCCCCACTGGACAATTTAATAAATTAAAGCCCCTCCAAAACATTCCAGTCCATGCTCCGAATGCTTTCAGGAGCTGGATGGCTGCAAAGTAAAACATATGAAACATAACACCACAAACTCCCCTAGGTCTGGACAGGTACCCTAGACAAGAATGAACTTGAAGAGCTTACTCCAGCCCACCTTATCAAAATTGCTCCCTTGTTTAAGAAACATGAACTACGGTTAGACTTTTTAACTCTACATATTTCTTCATCATGCTTGATATGAAGAAAGCTGGAAATATTCACTACTGTCCTTTCATAAAGAATTTCCATATCATCATATAAGGCTAGATGTATGTACATCTAGTGCAAGATACTGGTAGCCAGTAGTCTATTGGGTCACTGGCTACTTTTAAAAGATATTTCAACATTCAAAAAGGGGAAGGAGTCCCTTGTGGTCCTCTTTACGTTTGCAAATGGCTGACCACCTCCTTTGAGGAGGGTTTAAATATTAATTTTTTGTGACCGGATTTGGCCACAAAACATTAATACATGCCACTCCAATTCCATGCTGGGAAAGTATGCCCTAACATACACATTCCAAATGCTAAATCTGTATTTGTTTGCAGTCCCAAAATTGTGATTTGGTAATGTGTCACTGATTCGCAATTTCAGTTTGATACATCAGAAAAAGCCCTTTTGGTGCTGCAAATGCTCTGATTCTGCGAATTGGGCCATTTGCTACTGCAAAAAGTCTTTGTACATCCTGGCCATAATCTTTTCAACTGTAATTTCCAAATTTTCTCTCTTGAAGCTAAATTGGGCACGTTTATCAGATGATCAGTGGCCAAATGTAACCACAATTTATCTAAATTTAGACAAAGAAGAAGTTGTCTTTGTTTACTTCTCTTTGTTACCTGAAAAGAAAGTTTGATCTAAAATGTAGATTTTCCTAGTAATCTATGAAGGAAAGTCTTAATTTTATTAAAGACACGGAGGCAAGTATTATGCATTCTTTTTTCATGTTACTAAAATAGCAGCAGTCAAGAACTACAGTTCCCAAAAGGCTTAGCAAGCCAATGGGAAAAAAAACGTAGGCATACACTGAACCAATAGTATGACACCAAGGACCATAGAGTACCCACTTGACGGCAAGCAGCCCTCTTTTCTTGAGTGAGCAGTTCAGAGTCATGAAACAAAGGGAAAATGTATCCAATAATAGCCATAGCGAGGATGAAAGATAGAAAGTCTTGACAACAGCAAATAATCCAGGTGAAACTTTGAGGAGACCAAAAGTCTTGAGGGAAAAAAGATCCGAGAACCCTGTGGGCCAGAACTGGAAGGAGAGGACGAAGAAAGTCTGGCATCATCTTGATGTAGGAGGCAATGTTGAAGTCGCTGGGAGTGATCGAGAGATACATGTTAGTAGATATAGCAGTGGGATAATACTTGCCTCCGTGTCTTTAATAAAATTAAAACTTTCCTTCATAGATTACTAGGAAAATCTACATTTTTTGTCAACACCGGAGGCTCCTATTACGCAAGTTTGAAGCATATCAATTACCAAAGAAGTTGCAGTTTTAACAGGTTTACAATAGAAAGTTCTAAAAACATTATCATTAGACCAATCAGCCGACCTCAGAATGTCCTCTAAGCTAGAGCCTATTGAAAAGGCTTTAGAAGCCATGGCTCCTCTGGAAGAATGGGCTCTAAAGGTGAAAATATCTATGCCCGCTAAAGGCATAACCAATTTGACCCAACGAGCTAATGTAGCCGAAGAGACCGGCTTATGGGTTTTACGAAAGGAAATTAGAAGTTGATGGAAGGAGGACATTCTGAGGTCAAGAGTTCTCTTTTCATATTCCTTTAGACTGAGACCCACAAAGTGTGTCGGTTTGTCAGGACAAAAAGGATAGAAAACTGAATGTAGGTTGGTTTTTGTGCGTTTCAAAATGTGAAATAAAACATCTGTAGGCATAAATTGGCGAGAGGAAACCACTAAAGATTTAACATCAGACACATGTTTAATGGAAATCAGGCACAACAACATGGTCAACTTAGCTGAAAGCATTTTTAGAGTAAGATCCGGATTGTCTGGCCATGAGAGGAACAAATTTGAAACTAGAGATACGTCCCATAGATAAGTGTATTTAGAAGAAGGAGGTTTAGAATATTTTACTCCCTTCAAAAGGCGACAGGCTAGAGGATGTTCTCCGACAGGTTTGCCGTTAATATGTTGATGATGCATGGAGATAGCTGATCTATAGAGATTTATGGTTCTGTAAGACTTACCTGAACAGGCTTCAGCAGCTAAGAAGTTAATGATTAAATTTATGTCTGTTGAAAAGGGACTGATACATTTTCCCACACACCAGCCTGTCCAAAGAGACCAGGTTGATTTACAGGCTTTCTTTGTGCCAGGAGACCAGGCATTATTAATGAGCTCTGAAGCTTCTGCAGAAATAAGAGTGGTTTGTTGGGACATCCCGAGAACCTCCAAGCTGAAGAGTTAAGGAATTGTTGAGAATTAGATTGTGGGGAGATCCGGACGGATATAAAAGGAGAGATGGAAAAACTGGGAGAAGGTGAGGAAAGTCTGTCGATAATTGGAGAAGAGGAGGAATCCAAACCTGAGACTGCCAGAAGGGTGTTTCAATGACCAGAGAGGCTTTCTGATGTCTGACTTGGGCTAAAACTCTGTTGACTAAAATGAACGGAGGGAAAGCATAGTTGAACGATTGGGACCAATCCTGAAGAAATGCATCTGTTGCCATCACCAGCGGATCTGGGCGCCAACTGAAGAAGAGAGGAAGTTGGGAATTGAGCCAAGAGGCAAAGAGATCTATACAGGAAGGACTCCATTTGTTCAGAAGCATTTGAAAAACAGATGGATGAAGTTTCCAATCACTGGTATCCTTGAGATTACGGGAGTGCCAGTCCGCTATGGAATTCTGGGAACCTGGAAGATACTCTGCAAGAAGTGAAAATGTGTGGGACAGACAGAACTCCCAAAGGCTTTTCGCTAGAAGATCCAAAGGCTTTGATCTTGTTCCTCCAAGGTGATTTATGTACCGGACTGCCGATACGTTGTCCATACGAAGAAGGATAGAACGCTGAGCTTTTTTTGTGAAACTTTTGATTGCAAAGGAACCTACAAGCATCTCTAAACAGTTTATGTGCAATTTGGACTCCTCTGAGAACCATATACCGCCAGTCGATATTGGTCCACAGCGGGCGCCCCAGCCCGTGAGGCTTGCATCTGATTCTAACACAAGATCAGGCGAAGAGGGGAAGATAGTTCTGCCTTTCCAGGCATCCAAATAATATACCCACCATTGAATCTCTAGTCGATATTCTGCGTCTAGTGTTAGAAGGTCGGAAAAGTAAAGAACTTTGTGAAGGTGAAGGATTTTTAGGCGTTGTAAGGCGCGGTAGTATAGATGACCTGGAAAAATTGCCTGAATTGAGGAAGAGAGAAGGACTACAACTCTTGCAAGAGATCTGAGCAAAATTAGATCTTTCTAGAGCATGTGGGAGAGCTCTTTTTTGATTGAGGAAACCTTTGAGGGAGGAAGATAGAGAGTAGCTGTGGTAGAGTCTATTTGAAAATCTAAAAATTCTATTTGTTGAGAAGGAACCACCATGGACTTTTCCGAGTTTATGAGAAAACCGAGATCCGTAAGGAGAGATCTTGTAATATGAAGGTGAGCATGAGGAGATGAAACATCCTGGTGCATGATGAGAATATCGTCTAGATAAATTATGAGCCTGGTACCTAGATATCTCAGGTGAGCTACAACCGGTTTCAACAGCTTTGTGAAACACCAAGGGTCTGACGAAAGGCCGAAGGGAACGGAGGAAAACTGATAGGTTTTTGAAAGCAATTGAAATTGTAAAAATTTCCTGTGAGATGGATGAATGGGAATAGTCAAATAGGCATCCTGAAGGTCTAGTCTTACTAGCCAGTCGTTTTGAAGTAAAATGTCTGTAAGATGAACTATAGTTTCCATTTTGAAATTTCGATAAATTGCGAATTGGTTGAATGATTTGAGATTGATTACTGGTCTTAGTTTTTTGTTTTTCTTGGGGACAAGGAACAGAGAGCTCATGAATCCCGACGGATTGGGAATGAAGGTTGGATAGCGTTTTTGCCTAGGAGAGACTGGACATTGTGGTAATGAGGGAAGACATTAGAAGAGAACATTTTGGAGGAAGAAGGAAAAAAGGATTTAAAGGGAGGGGAGTATAGTTCGATGTGATAACCCTGAACTGTGTTTAGAACCAAGGATCTGAAGTAATTAAATGCCATTTTGGAATTAGATATTTTAGACACCCTCCCACAGGAAGGCCAGAACACAGGCTTAACTTGGGACTTATTGGACCTGGAGTAACGTTGCCTGCGGTTGCAAAACCTCTGGACCTCTGGGGATAGAATTGAGGTTTGTAGTCTTGGACGTTGTAGGAAGAATTGAAGAAGCCTCTTGTGCCTTGATTTCGCTAGGTGCGGTCGGTAATGCTGCCCCTGCCTCTACCAGCCCGTGCAAAAACACGCAGGTTGAACACCTTCTTCAAAGATTGTTGTGCTTTGTCAATAGAGGAGAAAGTCGTGACATAGCGACTAAGTTCCTTAATGAAGGAGTCCCCAAAAAGCTTGCCGTCGGCTTGAATGCCTGGATCAATGGAAGTAAGGTTAGCCAATTTTGGGTTCAGTTTCAGGAGTAAGCCTTTTCTCCTCTCGTGAATAATAGCCGAATTGGCGTTTCCAAAAAGGTAGAATGCTTTATGGATCTAGAGAGAGAGGCCCAAAGGATTAATTGTTGAATCATCCAGTTTGGCCGCTTCAGCTAGGTTAGAAATACGGACAAGAGGACCCACCACGTTGAGTAGTTTGTCCTGACAAATTGTCCAGGCTTTGTCAACCCTTTTACGGGAATCATTACCAAATTTGGTAAAGAAGGTTATTAGAGATTGGTCTACGGAGGGGGTAGCAGTTATGTTGGACGATAAGGAAGGTCTAGGGCACTCGGATTTGAGTTTTGCACAGGTTTGTTTGTCCAGAGGAAGACGCAGACGAGACAAAATATATTCCCCCACATGAGAAGAAGGTACCCATTCGGTGGAATTGGGGTGATGGATTAGAGTGGGGTCAAACATAGGGACTCCATCGGAATCCACAATGGCAGAGGAAACATCAGAAAGGTAGACTTTGAGACGTTTAGCAGGAAGAGGAGAGGAGGTCAATAAACTGTCTTCAGGTACATCGGAATGATATAAATCATCCATATCATCATCTTCCGTGTCCAAAATTTTTGAAATAACAATCTTTTTTGGCGCTTCATCAGTGTTTTTTTATTTAAACTTACATTTGGAATGAAGAGATGAGGAGGTGTTCGAAATTTTAAAGGTATTCCCCTCCTACGAAGTCCTCAATCTGTTGTGAGATAAGCTCACTAGTCATCTCAGCACCTTTAGAAGTTTTCTTTAGAGACAGTTCGCGTTTTCTGCTTTCCCCCGCAGAGTGGGCCAGAGAATTGGACACCATGTGTTTGACAGCATTTTCAATATTTTTAGACATTTTGTTTATAGAAGCTTATAAAGCTTGTTTAACAGAGGACTGAATAAAAAATATTAAAATCCTGTTTAAAGACTTCCTCATCCTCATTCATTTCAGCCATCACAGGAGAACTATCTGAATCCATGCCAACAAATGAGCTTATGAGATGGTCAGGAAACAGTTAAAAGTAACCAAGCACTCCAGGCAGAAAAAATTAGCACTCCCCTCAGGGGTGGAGACAGAGGAGCAATGTCCAGTCAGGAAGTGGTAGGCGGAAGAATGCTGCGCCCACTTGAGGAAACGTCTACATCAGACATGAAATGAGGACAGAATCGGCAGTCGGTGAGCATCCAGGAAACACGCTCGAAGAAATGAGGGTCCCACAGGTACTCAAAGCGCTGAAATAAGCGGATCGCGCGAGCGCGAAAGACACGCTCGATACAGATAATAGCTAGAGGTGAGGTGAAGGGACGTGCAACGGTTGCAAAATAACCGTTAGAGAGAGCGCGATAGTCGAAGACGCTGGAACTCACAAAAGAAGAGGGGGGCGTCAGGGGAAGGAATCGAAACAAGGAACCTTCAATTTAATGAAAACAAAAGCAACTAACAGAAGTGCAGAATATACCACATAAACCCATACATGAACAAATACAATATTGAAGAGAATGGAGTAAGAGTACTTATCTTGACTGCGAGCAGCAAGAAAAGAGGGTTGCTTGCAGTCAACGGGGTACTTTATGGTCCTTGGTGTCATGCTATTGGTTCTGTATATACCTAAGTTTTTGTTCCCATTGGCTAGGCTGTTGCTAAGCCTTTTGGGAACTGTAGTTCTTGACTGCTGCTATTTTAATAAAGTGAGAAAAGAATGCATGATAGGTGCCTCCAGTCCTGCCATAAAATTTACAGTTGAAATGCTTTAATTAGCCTTGCAAGACAGGCCTTAATTTACAAAGAAAGATTTCAGATTCACGCCTTAGAACTGTAAAAGGAAGGACATACGACTAAAGATTCCAATGATAAAGTTCTAAACCTGGTGTAAGTACCATACTTACATGGCTGTAACTTATTCATTAAAATGTTCTCTTAAGTGTGTCATATGTAGATTCCCTAAGGGTGTGTTAGTGAAGTGGCTAGGGCAATCCCATAAAAACTAGGTGCACACCTAGGCAGCTCACAGAATTATAACTGCATTACATTGTTACAGCTAAAAGCTGCAGACCTAACTGCGGAGGAAAGCGTGGGAAGGAGCACCACTCACCCCAATTTTCCCAAGGGGTGAGGAAAGAAAAGACATGCAAGTGGAATACATTGTAAACTGAGAGAAAAATACATTTTTTTAAAGATGAATATCAAACTGTTTGAAAATCCATAGTTTAACACTGTATTTTAAGCATAGTTTTGAAACAGGTAAACTAGGACTAGAGTAACAGTCAAAGATACTTTTTGGTAACTTATTTTCATACTATTAGGCCTGTTCCCTAAGGCAAACATAAGTAGGCCTGTTGGAGAAGATTAGCGAATGACTCAAACAGAGTATACATAAATTGCAAGAGTCATGCTATGATAAATGATTCACAGGAAAAGATGCAGTCTTGAATGCAGAAAGTAGATCTAATTAATTTACACTTGGAAAAGGAGGTCGGCATTTTTAAATGTCAACATGTGCCACTAGATAGTAATGGGACGCTTATAACTCCGCTGAAAGATTCGCATTGCAGTTAGTCTCTAACAGATGAGCTTTTAGTGCGCAGTAAGTATCTGGCTCTTTGGTTATCGCACCGCTGTGGAATGCTTCCTGTCCATTATCAGAGCGCGTCTCATTTAGCCTGAATCTATGAAAATAAACAGAACATGAGAATCGAATCCGATCATTGTTTAGTTTGTTGAGTATAAATCACTTAGAGACAGGGCTATCAGAATATGAGCCTTAAATAGAAAGCGCTTGTCCAGTTTTTTTTTTTTTTTTTTATCGAATGGCATTTGAGACCAATGCACCTATTGTAAAGTATATTAGACTGGTGTGATAAATTGTTGTATTTAATAATTGGCGCTCCCAATGTAGGTTTGGAAAGGCATCTGCTGAAGGTAGTGAAACAATTCTACCTAGCAGAGGCCCAGATTCCACGCATAGGCTCTGAGTACCAGTCAGACTGAGCCGAATTTGCCCATGGATTTCGACTCTCCCCGATCACAACTGTCCCAATGTTTTCCCCCAATTTTCCTGGAGGAGGGAGTGCCGGACCCAATTTTTACCTCTGAAAATTACGACCTGTAACATTGATTGAGGATTTGGCTGCAACAGCGGCTAAGCCTCTGTCCCCATCCCACCCAATCTCTCTGTGCTCTGCCAGGGCACTTTACCCCCTTTTCCCCACAACCATCCAAACCCACGTTCCTTCGCCGCACCATTGGAGAAGACCCTGCTACCAATTCCACTTGCTCAGAGCAGGTGGTATTGGAGCATTAAACATTCTTAGAATATATAATAACACGCTGAATTGTGAATGGTAATTTCACGCACACGCAAGTATTCCCCATTACAGGGCTAACGTGTAATAATGTAGAGATACCAGCTGGTAATGGTAGTTCTGGCCACCAGGAATGGAATTCCCACGGAAAACACTATTCTCCATACAGCACCTTTGCCTAGGTCTACAAAGATTTTGCATTAAGTTTGTGTCTCTATTTTGTTGCAGACCCGAGGCAAAATTTATTTTGGTATTTAAGCAGCAACACAAATGTTGATGTGTGTGGCTTTGTAAAAAACAAACAAAAAAAAAAAAACAAGGAAAAAGCCTCCAAGGAAATTTTTGGAGCAGGAAGAAACCCCTTCCTGAACAAAAAACAATGTGGCCATAAAGCCGGCCCCCTTACTCTTTGGCACAAGGGTGTCTGCATTGGCGCTCAGCAACCAAAAGTATGCCAGTTCAGGGAGAGAGCAGAACTGTGAAAATATGGTGCATCTCTCTCTCTCTTTCATGCAGCAACTTTACTTGCTGCCTCTTTTAAGTGAAATGTTTGAAAATTCAGGCCCTAGCGCTGGAGGTGGAGCACTGATAAAATCTAATAATGAGGCCCCTAGTGTGTGACTCCTCCTTAAAAAGTAAAGATAATCAGAGCGTGATATTACCTATGATTGAAATTACCATCCAGAAGCACTGCAGTGGGTTGCATGTGTGCTTCAGGTTACTACTCCATTCTAATATTCAGTAGTTGCTGTTAGTTCTCCTGTCAATGATGGTCGCTACTGTCTATCATCAGGTGAGTCCTTCGTGTTTACAAGCTTCCCTGAAGAGGCAATAGAAGCTAATTCAGTGAATTCTTGTACCACAGGGCTCCTCATCCAAACCCCTAATGGGTTAGTCTCAAGGCCAGACAGGCCTTTTATTCCTCCATGAATTTCCCTTTGGGGGCTGGTTTTGAAAGCCCAGGGTTGCCCCTGGTACCCCTGTCACTTTCCCCAGGTCTCAGAGGTTAACTGAAGCACCTGTGGGAGCATTCATAGAGAAAGAGAGAGAGTGTGAAGGAAGGTAGGGAGAAAGTGATCAGAGAGAAAAGAAGAGAGGACATTAATGGATGGAAAGAGAGAGATGGTGTGAGGAGACATAGGTAGCAGGGCTGGTTTGAGCCTTTTTGTTAGGGCTGCTTTTGGTTGCCTAGTCCAGCACTGGTTAGTCTTTATTCTCACTTCGGTGAGAAATATAAAAACTCTAATTACTGCAAGTGCCCTTCATAAATTGTCCTGGACTGAGGAGAATGAACAATTGCATGTTTTCAAATACTTATTAATCATAAGTTTGTTTCCTATTTTAGATTTTTTGGAGTTACGATATTTCTCCATCCGTTTTATTAATTTGCATTTTCGGTTCAACCACTTAAAATATATTTTACTCAGAGGGTAAACAGAAGCAGGACCACTTTATCCGTAAGCTAAGGTAAGGCAGCAGCCTATAGACACCAAAGACACCAAGTGACATATATGTAAAACCCAATTGTACATAATATTAATAATAGTGTGCTTGCTAGGCATGCTGTTAGAATTACCCAAACAACAAACCTTCCAACATTGAGGAAAGTGTACATATTTGGTTTGGGACAGATTTATATTCTAGCTCCGCTTCTCCTAACGTTGAGTATTTTTTAAAGGGAGTTATTATTTTGTTTAATTCAGCTCATCATAAATTGAAACTGGTTAAATGCATATATTTGGGGAGGGGAGGGATGATTAATTTATAATTCTAAATCCAGTCCCACAGACATTCTGGAGAGTGCATATAATTGGTTGAACCGATTTCTATTCTAACTCCAGTCCATATACAGTAGGGGAGATTTAATATATTTGGGAAGATCAGATTTACTATAAAGGCCCCAAAACATTGGAGAAATAACTCATATAGGTGAGGTTAAGATTTACTATTCAAACTCCAGCTCAACTTAACTTGGAGAACGGATGTATAATGTGGGAATCTACTATTCACCATAACACTGCACCCATAAAAAGTGGGCAATTTAACACATTAGAATAGTAAAATTTTAAAATAATGCTATAAAATACAAATTAAATTTCCAATATTATAATAAAACACTAGCTAACCAATATCCCTATAAAATCAACAACCAGAAAAAATAAACTTGAACAACTAATTATACATTGAAATAAAAATAATTTAACATACATTTTTCTATAAACATTACTCAAATGTAACCAAATAACAACACATTCAAACTATATTATATACAACAATATTTTAGTACATTATATTACAAACATTGATATTGTTTACAAACATATACATGTTACTTCCCCTTAATACTTTGTCTAACAACATTTTTGCACTGACAGTATGTTGAGCGCGGTATTACGGTTAATCATTATGATGGGGTCTATATTCAGGGTGTACACGTATTCCAAATCAATTGCACCCAATGACATACAACTGTCTTGATAAATGGGCTGACATACTCATACCTCTGGTACGCCTAGCTTTCATTTATTTATCGCCAACATGAGTGAAATCCAAAACTATATTTGTCATGTTTGCAGAATGACTGTATGATATTGCAGGCTCATGAATGCATGTGGCATTGTCCTTCTAAATGGTTACCAACTGCTAGTGAAAAATAAGGGCAAGCTGTAATCTTTCAATGCTTTATGACTGCATGAGTGAAATGTTGTACCACAATGTTGACTACCACTATATTGCGAAGGTAAGTATGTAAACACAAGGGCAGCTCTGCTATTCTTAACTCCACATTTAATGTACCTTAATGATGTATATTAAAGTGCAAAGATGTGGATTTATGAATAGTAAAGTCCCCTACCCATATGTACCAGTTGTTGATATTCAGAATTTCACATTCCTACAGGATCATGCTTTGTCACTCAATATTGTGATACCCAACCATGAGCATTCACAAACCACTGATACATTTCCTTGTGAATTTCAAGACATTTTAAGACTCCAACTTCCTGTCCCTTTTATTGTAATTTAAAAGCAATCACAATTTTAATATTGTGAGTTGCACAGAAGTTTGCAACTTGCAATCTTATTTTAATACCTTGAACTTTGGCTTTTCACAATTACTTTGAAAGACAGTAGAGACGTTGTGAGGTTGAAAAGGCCTTTGCTGCATCCAGACCTATAATCTCTTGTTTTAATATTCACACTTTTCCAAAGAGGATGGCCCTATCCAATAACTCCGAAACCATTACAGTTAGTTACCTCTCATTTTAGTGTATATGGCTTACATTACAATTGTTTATCTCGTGGATTCTGATTGGAAACTAGCTCTGTACAATATTCTTTAGAAAATTTGCGATGTATTTCCTATTGTCTCTAGGAACATATTGTGAAGTCTTTCCAGATCCAGCCACATGATTGCAGAGATATGTAAGGATCACTGTTGCCATTTATTTTCTTCTTAATCCCTGAAGAGGAATTTAGATTGAATAAATGCATAAAACCAACAAATGGTAAAAGGATGTTCTATATTTATCAAATGGGGAGTTTCTCTTCAACTCTTCTGTGTGACTATTTCACGGGGTGTGCAGTTCACCGGAGGAAGATATCTCCAGACGTCATTTTTGCTCAGATTAAACTGTACTCTCAAACATTACGGCACACATGCCTTTCACTGTCAGCAGAGAACCACAACCGATATATTTCTCATTTCAGATTTTCTAAGGAAGTAGGAATTGTTTATGTGGAGGTGTCCAGTGTGTCAAACTGTGGTGCCACTGGTGACTAGTGTTTCAGATCGCCCTCAACTGATCAAGAGCTGCTTACTGGAATGTATGCGCTTATTCTGCAGAATCAACTGTAACTTTATTAAGAGCACCAGGGTGTAGTCATCATTGGGTTCACAGCTGTTTTTCTTCCAATTTTAGCTGTGATATTGCAAGATGAGCATGCATATTCGCCCATATAAATAATTATAAAAAAGTAAGAAACACCCCTTTGATTTAGTCTTTCGTGATTGTACACGCTTTTTTCTGCTTCCTCTGAGCCCAAAAAACATTCTCAAGTATTAACATCCTTCCAACATATCAGGGTTGTGATGGCAAACAAATAGTTCTTTTGAGGAAGAGAGACCATATCGAAGACGGACACTGAGCAAGCAGTCACAACATATCAGGGTTGTGATAGATGCTCTTAGAACTCCTAAATTGAACCTTACTAATGCATTTAGTGTGTGGTGAGGCTTGATCGGAGACTAATTTAAGATCAAGTTTAGTGTGACAGAGTATGTCAATCCTTTCCACCCATTTCTGCTGGAAAGATTTTATTTTATGCGAGTTAATTTTATATGACAATATATTTTCTGCTAAATCAGAATACATGGGAGCTCCTTAATTCTGCAGAAGGAACAGCATATCTTCTTCACGGAGCAACAGTGAACTAATGAAGAGAAAAAAGTTATTCATACCATTACATAGGAATGTCTGATATATGTGAGCAGATGAATGCCTGAGTGTTTATGCAGGAGCGAGTGGAAGTGTGACATGGAGGGGGTGGTAAAAATAATTTGTAATCGAATTAAGAAAATATGTTAATAGGGTTTTTTTGGTTTATTATTTTGTGTTTTTTAAAGAAAAGAAAGAATGTAATGTACAGAACCAGTAATTGTACAAAGAAGCACAACATGATGAGATAATTTATGTGGATTATATCAAAGTGAACACAATGATAAAAGTAATCAACATAAATATAAATGGAATAAGAGAGCTGCTTCTTGGCAGACTGTTTTGAGTTGAGAGTGAACCACATGTGAAACAAGCATTTGCAATGCACTAGGGTCTCACATGTCTCCGAGTTACAGCTGTTAGCAGTTGTAAACTCCCAAACTGATTTTTCTTTCCACATTGAAAGAAAAAAGAGCGCGATCGCGCTGCTACAGTTCATTCGAAATGAAACCTATCAGCAAAAGTGCAATTATCTACGTAACCAGCAAAAGTGGAATTAACTATGAACAGTGTCGATGTCCTGGAAAGCGCTCGACTTCTGTAAAGCAAGATCGTGCTGCAACCAAAAGATAAAAAGTAGTCCACTAACCTGATGGGAAACAGCGAGCCTCACATGTTTTCAGTACTTGGTCGCTGCCCTCGAGGAGGGCTAACCACCGGAAAAGGCATGGCGTATGCGTGCCTTCAACTAATGAAAGCGAGCATTTTTTAACAGGCAAGCCCACTAACCAATGGAAGACAACTGACGTGACGTCAACGGGGCTCCGAGCCCTTCTCTAACTCCTAAAGCGTCTCTCAAGCGCATGCTAGCGCAGGCTCAACCCTAAAAACTCAAGACAGGTGGGATTTTGTACTTAGATTTAGTGTTTATTTCCCCCTTATCCCAGACCTTAAATTGTATTCACAGGGGGTTCTTTATTTTTAACTGAGGTGAATGGTTATCAACACCAACTGTAATTGTTCCTTTCAATGTACAGGTGAAGGTAATGTCATCCTCCATTCTAAAAGATGGTGTACCTTCAGTCAGATGCAAAATCAGGCCCTAATTCCGGGTTTAGGCTACTATAAAACCTAAGAGATAATATATAGCAAAGAAGAAATGGCATTGTAGCTTTGACATATTCTGATTTATTATGAGTTGTTAATCATATCACAATATGCAAACAGCTTGTTCAGGGATCTCTGTTTGGCCACTGATGCAGACTTCACCACACTGGTGTTGTCCGCACATGCAATAGCTGGAATGCGCTTCTCCCTCTGTTTCTTTCATTAGAATGTAAAGTATCAAGAAAATCTGATTCATACTTTTTAAACAATGGAGCGAGAAACACCACCCCTGCCATTCTCCACACACGTGCATGTATGGCAGCTCTAACTGGGCACTTATTTAATAATGTGAAGATGACATTTAGTAGAACTGAGGAAATTCTCACATCACTGAACACTTTACGTTTGGCCATGATTGACATGATCAAATGCTATTTTAAGATTAATGAATGAGAAGTATAGTAGAAGTAGAAGTGTTTTCTCTTCACACCAATCAGGACACTAAGGCCAGTGCAATGTAATTGTAAAGTATAGGGCAGTAAATTTTGACATCTCCCCATTTTTCAAATGTATGAGCTACACATGCCTCTGGTGAGATAACCCCCTCATTGCAAAACGATTGTTGCTCTGCATTGACTCAGGCAATTAGTACTAATACCCCTAACTACAAGTAGTTCAAACTATCATTCATGGACTATTATTCTGAAAACAATCATTATAGAGGCCGATGGGAGGACGGTCAGTGGGAGGGTTTGTGACCACAACCTTAGATTCTCTAAATTGTTTGACATGTGAGATATTGTGAAACATAGTTTAATCCTATGGCTAAGCTATACATTTTGGACCAGATTTAAAAGTCCCTAGCTCCACCGGAACTAGGGACTGCTTTTCACTGCTCCATATTTACAAGGAGGTTTAATGCCACTTTTTGTGGCGTTACGCCTCCTTGTAAATATGGGCCCCTCCTATGCAGTTTTCTGCATCAGAGGGGCATGCAATTGGTGTTGCAATGGGTGTTCCATCTCAACACCCATTGTATTTGAAGCAGCCCCAGATTTATGAGAAATCGTAAATCTGTGGCAGCGCCAAAAACTAACGCCACTCTAGGAGTGGCATCAGCATGGCAAAACGAGGTGGAATGCTTTTATTCCTCCTCGTTCATGGCAAACTGCCATGGATGATTGTTTATGTGCAGGAAGGTGTTCCTTCCTGCACATGAACAATCATTCAGAAATGACGCTTTGGTACATCTATGTGTGCTGCATTTTGCAGCAAACATAGATGTGCCAAATCGCCATTGTAGATTGTTTTTTGTGGAGGAAGGGATACCTTCCTGCACATGAACAATCACTCCCCTCAATGCAGACACCCTTGCACTATGGTTAAGGATAACTGCGTTGGTGCAGGCAGCTTAATTTAGCGCCAGTGCAGGGGGAAACACAGGGCTGTGCCATACTCTTGTGAACACTGCACAGCCCTCTGTTTCAAAACTGGTGTGGTGCTGTTGATTTTCTGTCTTTCTGAGCAACAACTCACCAGGGCTAGGGTTTGATTTGATCTCCTGAATTTACTACATTGGTGGAGACTTCACACCAATAGTTAAATCAACTACTTGAATGACTGATGGTTGGATGTTCCTCCTCTGTATTACTTTTTTACTATTGTGAGTTTGACTAATTGAAATTTCACAAGGATTGGCTACTTTTGACATTCAGAGGTGATGTTAAGAAAGGACTTAGTGATTGTTTGACTGTTCATAATAGTATATATAGTATATTGAGACATGTACAATGATCCGATACTCTTGAAGAGACTGACCTATGCCCGCGCTGTGTCAGGTCCTTCAACTATTACAAGATGGATCACTTTATTCAGTGTTTTAAGGAAGTATGAGAAATTGCTCTAGCTGAATGCCAATGGGGCATTATTTTATGATTTCCGATGCATAGAGATTTTAATATGTTGATAATAGTGGCTCATTGTGTTTCTTGGCTTCTCCTTCAAGGAGATCCATGTTAATTGCCCTTTCTGAAATTTCTAAGAATTGCCACTCATGCTGAGTTGATCTCTACCACATCTGCTTCAGGGACTTGCTTAAACCATCAACTATGATAAGGCAATATCATCCATCTCTGTATTGGACACACTTTAGTCCAAGGTTTATCTGAGATATCATCAGTAATGATAAGTAAAGAGGTTTCTCCTTCCATTGCAGCCCGACAAAAGACAAAGCCATTCACCATTGTTGCTCACTGATGGCCAGGAACCACACATTTAGATGAATTCTCATTTTTTTTTCTTTTAGCTATGCTTTGTGGGACTGTATGAAATAGCATCAGAACATTACATTGAATTACAATTTTCTTTTAGTAAAATACTTTCTTTGGTAATCAAGAGTTCATGGAAAACATTGTGCCAATTGCAAGGTCTGTACAGCCTGCCACCTCACCCAGGCACACCACCACCTATAGCATTTCTTCAAAATAACCATACTTTTTTTAGGGAGAGGAGGATGAGAGGAAAACGTAGGATGATAGGACAAAAATGGGTCCAGTGGGAATCCCTTGGACAAGAAGTAATACAAACGAGGAGCAAGACAAGAGAACCCTAGCCAGGGACAAGCAGCCAGTACAGCTAGTGGTGAATCTGACAGCTGAGACTCTAACAACAGATGAGAACATGATCCTGAACAAAGGACTGGGGTTTCTTCTCACCACACATATGGGAAAGTTTAAATTAAGATGTGAACTGACCACATTTTTCAGGAAGATTAGAGTGAAGATTTTCTTCCAGAACATACCTATACCAGATATGGATAATGGCTCAACAGGACTACATAGAAAATCCTACTTCAGTCCCACTCTGTTGTCTATAACTCAAATAGACTTAACTTTTGAAGAAGCTGTCATCAAAGATGTGGAAAATTTGGACACCAGTAGAAGAGGTTACCAGAATCTATCCATAAGAGAGAGAAATGGCCAGGGGTCCTTTAGTATAAAAACGCATCTGGTCATCAAACCTGTGGATAATGGGGGAGCAATATTGATTCAAAGCAAAGAGATTTACCATTATGCCTTCATGGCCAGAGATGAGAGAAATTACAAAGTCCTTCAATTTGATCCCACAAAATCATTACAAGATAAGATCAAAGTACTCATTGAAGAGGCCAAGGACAAAGACTGGATAACCCATAAAGAGGCAGATTTTCTCACCACTAGCAAACCAAGGACACCCTATTTTCACACACTACCCAAAATACATGAAGGGAGACTACTGCCACTTGTCTGTCCTGTCGTTTCAGGCATTGGATTGGTTTAGGAGCCTCTGTCTCAGTTTGTAGACAGGTTTCTACAAACCCTAGTAGAAAAAATAAGGTCATACATTAAAGATACAAACATCTCCTCAATGTACGTCCATCAATTTGAAGAAGAGAACATTTGGACCAACAACCCTTTCACAGAAGAGATACGTCTATGGCACCGTACCATTGATGGCGCCTTGGTAATTGGGCAGGGAACAATTAAAGATCCTTCCCCTTTCTGGAATGGTTGAACAGTAGGAACCCTCTCCACAGATTCACGATGACCACAGATAACCAGTCTCCTTTGTGGATGTGACAGTGATGGTAAATTTATCCACACAGCTTTACACCAAATGTTTGGCTAAAAATAGCCTATTGCATTTCAACAGTGTGTATCCCTGTGACATTATTGAGAACATCCCAGTATGCCAATTCCTGCGAATTAGGAGCAATTGCTCGGAACTGAACAATTTCAAGAAGGAGGCTGAGACCCTCACAGAAAAGTTACTTGAGCGAGAATATCCTAGGAGGGTCACTGAAAAACCAAAAAATCCACAACGTAACACCAGAGAGAATATCTATTTGAACATAGTAGGAGGAGTGAGAGGAAATGCCTTATCTGGGTCAGTACATATAATGAGTCAAGAAGATTATAAACAAACACTGGTGCATGTTGACTTCAAACCAACTGTCATTTCGGAAACCCCCCTTTTAATTCAAGAGGAGCAGGAGCATCAGAGATACACTTGTCCAGACTAGATCAATAACGAAGATAATTCCAAAATGTAATGCCCCATGGAATTTCCACCCTGTAGCAGGCCACAACCCCTGTGGTCAATGTGTCATTCTAAAACTTCAGAATTGGGTCTACCCAAATCTTGCGAACAATGAACACACACAAACTGCAATACCAAGATTGTGATCTACCTAATTTAATGTCACTGTGGGTTACGCTACATAGGAATGACAACTAGAAAGATGCAGACAAGAATTGGGTAACACCACAGTAAAATTCCCTCCAAAAAGGCCTCCACTATACCGAGAGCCCACTACATTGTGAAAGATCATAGTGAAAGTGAGATGTATTGAACTGTAATTGAGAAATTGACATGCTAGGCACATAAGTTAAAAACTCACAAAATGGCCATAACAAAGAAATTCTCTGGAACCAGCTACATTCCCTTTACTCCTAAATGAGTTTTTGACAAATAGTAATAAAGGTAAGGGCTAGTCTGATCATTCACACACTGAGTTGACACTTTCCCATCCCTAAGTGACTTGCCTACAACTGGCGCTATCCTTTTTAACACAATGTAGAAGTAAAAGTATCTGAATCCCAGCACTTCAATCCCTTTAAGTGTAAGAATGATGCCCACCTATCCCTAAGTGATTTCCACGCTACTGGTTCCATCCTTGTAAGCACAATGTTAAAGTAGAAGTGTCTAAATTCTGGCACTTTTCTTCTTTTTAGTGCAGGAATGTGAACTGCATCCAGCAAAGATAGAGACATCAGGTGATTACATAACCCCTTGGCACAGGATTAAGATTAATCTCCAGTCAGTGAGCTATCTTTTCTTCCTTTAATAAATAGGAAAACCCTAGCTAGTCATATGACTTCATTGCCCATACTTCTCTTTCAGGGTGATCCAGTTAGAATCACATGAACAATTGCCACACGGTGAAACTGAATACGATACTCTGGTGTGTATAGTATCAGCTATTGCCACACTATCTCACTAAAAATACTACTTTTAGGTCTTTCTATAACCCCTTGATCCAGACGATTCTTGGGATGAGAAAATAATTCTTGAAAATAATATTGACACCACTACTTGTACATCTTTTTATAAGAAGTGCACATTGAAGGGACTCGGTTTCCCATGAATTCCTACACATGCACATGACGCGTCCTACGTCATCATGTGGCTGACGAGACAACTCTTCCGGACTCCTGGAGGGATTTTTAATCTCGTCATTTGTAGACATGGACTGGGCAAGCCAGGAGAGTGCGGGCACACTAAAATGAGAAATGAAGAGACATGCTACCCTTGAGGATGTGACAATGGCGTCTGGTCTCATGGGATTTGACTGCTACATTTGGCAATTTCTTTCTAATACTGAGCACTGACCGCTAAGTTATCCTTTATATACCTGCTCACCATGTCTTGACCTCCACAGATGGCAACATGTGAACAGTGTGTGACAAAAGGGACATGATACCAGCTCCCCGTGTGCTAGGGTGATATTCCCAACTGGGGTAGGCTAAGAAATCTGTGTGAATTACTGGTGCTTGCACCTCATGTACATGGAGGTGCCTTTTTCACGAGTGATGCATGGTGTGCTAAATTATTTTCAGGAATGAAAAAATTAACACGTAATATGTGTAATACCACAAACAGTTCAAATGAGTGAACTACGTGGTTTTCACCACAGTTTGCTTGACTGTGTATTTTTTACATCAGCACAGTCAATTGTACACAGATTGACACCACCTGGTGGATAGTCACTTATACCACCACCATGTTTTCTGGGAAGCAAATAATGATAGCTTTGTTACATTCCTGATGGTTACCCTAAGGTCTAATCAAAAATCTAATTTTGAATTCCTCACATTTAGGAACCAAGATCCTACAATTAGGTGAGTATTAACTCACCTTGCATGTAAATTAGTCTTGCATGCTTTGCTCAAACTGAATGAGTGTGTTACTAGGACAAATTAATAATGACATCCTGATGAAAGCCTTGGACCCAAGAGGCCCTAACATAGAGGCTGAAACATGTTGATGGCAATTTAGGGCCATAGGACCATAATAATCCTAACCTCCCCATTAAGGTCATGTTAACTCATATTTAAAAAAAAAACACTATTAAACGGAAACCTAGGCCTGTTTGAGGTATTTTATCTACTCTCAGTACCCCAGTCACAGTAACATTACAGGTGCTCCCTGGAATGTGGTCTAGCCCATTCTCTTTTTCAGGGATCAAAAGGAGACCCGATGATGAAGCATGCCACTACCAGAGTGGGTGAGGTTCTTTCATCAAGAAAAATATCTAATTTTCTTCGACAATATGAGACAGGATATATGACTGGGAAAGGATAACTTCCTGAACAGAATACCTCCGCTACCCTCACCTTTCATATCGGAACTCTGAAGGAGGATTGCCGTTGACCTCTGGACCCATCCCCCTCCCATCTTCCCCAACATGATTTATTCCTTTCTCCTTGCCCCAGCTTCTTGTTTCTCCCTACTACTTTTTCCTCCCTTCCTCACCGGCCTTTGATTGTAGGTAGTTGTATTTGTTAAAATTGCCCACTTCAATAAACATATTTGAACAACAAAAAAATGTCTACAATAGGGACTATCCCTAAAAAGTGGTAGACTTCAGGGATAGATTAGAGCGGCACACAAATTTGAACTTCATTGACTTTGTTGGATCTGGCACTGTGCTACCTGAGAAGCATAAGTGTTCAAAACAAGCCTCTTTATTGGGCAAATGAACAAAGAGGTGTGCTTCAGTGGTGTAACTATTTCAGGTTGCAGTTGCAATGAATGCCGAGTTGATTTGATGGGTGATTTAGTCAATCATTGTGGGTATATTTCATTTGAATGGTCAATAAAGGCACGTTTTTTGAAAGCCTTCGACATCAACAACAACTTCTTTAAAATGACTCTTACAAATGATCCGGTGTCAATTAGAGCCATACTTAAAATCCTTACATTTTTATTCTGCCTTTTTGATGAGATCTCTATTCCTGAATCTGTTCACTTAGAATCAAAATTGCATAAATGTTTTCATCATCCTTTACCCATTTCTTCCATGTGTGATGTTTCATTGCCCGGCTAACATGGTGGAGTTTGGTCACAGGTACATGACGGAGGCCAGGCGAATTCATAACAATTTTAGTACAGGCATGTACAGATAGCTCTTCCTCAATGACCCAGTGAGTTGGATACTCAGGCACCATGGGGATCCAAGCCACGTGAGCAAACCTTAACTACCCCATTAGACTTAAATCTCTCCAAGTTATACCTGACCACTGGAACAGAGCTCGGTTACTGAGGAATGCACTGTTTGCTGCTTCCAGACATACTGGGGACTACTTGGTGCTCTTATGCCAGTCACAATGGAGGGTCTACTTTACTACAAATCACTTACCGGTGTACCGCAGTGTGGACGGCATGTCTGTTGCTGGCAGAGTTCCTGGTGACAATCTGGCCCAGAACTTTGCTTCTTTGCTGTCAGTCATGAAGGAGAGGCTACTGTGCTAAAAAATAGCCAGTGTATCACAGAGTAGGACATGCTGCTTGCTGTCTGTCACTAAGGAGAGGTTATTGCATTATAAAGCTTTTACCAGTGTACTACAGCAATGGGTGGACATGGTACATGCCTGGGGGTGCCCGGGCATAAACTGGATGAAAACAGGTTTGTCTGCACCTGTCCATGCCCAAACAAGAATAGATTGGGCCACACATTTTTTGTTTGTAGAGTGATACTTTCACAGGATTGGGAAACCTAAATTAAAATTGTCAAATGTGCCTTCTACATCTGACCTCAATGTGCAATCAGGAGGCCACTGAAGCATACCTGGCATTTCGTTGTACTTGTTGTCATTAGTCAGGGCATTGAGGAGATTACAAAGGTGGAGGAGGTATTGGGGTTACATGCCAAACTTTCCTCAAATGACTCAGGCCCTCATTACGAGTTTGGCTGTCTTTTCAGAAGACCACTGTGTTGGAGGCTGCCAGAATACCGGCAGTGATGGCGGTATCCTGACAGTCGTATTAAGAGTCACATACTGAAGACCGCCCAAAACCAGTCACAAATCTGAGATCACCAGGTCGACCAAGGGCGGGAGAGAGGCGGTCCCACCAGCAGCTCCGCCACGCCGACAACATCCCACCCTTCATATAACAACCCACAAATCAGCACAACGGTAATCGCACAGTGGAAAACTATTGGCAGTGCGAACCGCCACCCTCAAATCGCCATCACCATCACCAGAATCCAACACTACATTGGACAGTATGAAAACCCCACAATTGACACCCATTCCCACACTACACACACCCACACTCTCCACTATAAAACACAACCCACAAACCTTTGCAACTACAACCACAGATAGACAGCGAGGAGCCGTAAACCCATAAACCCATCAACTACCACTTATACTCCATAGGCACATATACACAACACATGGAGCACACATAACACAACTGCACCATCAACTCTTTTCACACATCACAATTGCGCACAAACACCATAACACACTAGCACACAAAACCAAGCACCCCCGTACACCCCATCAAGCCCCAAAAACCCCACCCTTGCACACAACACTCTCCCTCCCCCAAACCACATCACAACCACCATGTACCCTCAAAAGCACCCATGATTCACAGATGAAGAGTTGAGGTTCATGGTAAATGAAATCGTCAGGGTAGAGCCACATCTGTTGGGAACACATGTCCAGCAAACATCCATAGCCAGGAAAATGGAGTTATGGTGGAGGATAGTTGACAGGGTGAACTCAGTGGGCACCAATCCACGCACAAGGTTAGACATCAGGAAGAGGTGGAATGAACTTAGGTGGAAGGTGCATTCTATGGTCTCACAACACAGATTGCCATCAACAGGACTGGCAGTGATCCCCGCATCCTCCCCCAGAGTTCCCATCATGGGAGGAGAAGGTCTTGGGCATTATGCATCCAAAGGGCCTGACTGGAATAAACAGAGGACAGGACAAGTCAACAACACTCCCCGGGACCATTGACTCCTGTACAGAATGCATCCCTACCACCCTATCACTCCTCAATTCACTCAAACTCAAACGTCTGCACCCCCCCAATCAACTCATGCCTCACCCCTGCATGCCACCCCACCCCACTGCCACTATCCCCACACAGTCCCTCCCTTCTGCACAGATAGCACTCACAATGGCAAGCACCACAACTTCCACAATGAACTACTCCCTACATATGAAAAGCTGCAATACCCACTTCGCAGTGGAACACCTGCACTTAAAATCATCGCACCAGTAACACCAACTGGATGTGTCGACTGCGTATTACTACATGGCAATGACAGCAATGCTATCCACTATCACAATCCTCAATGGAACATGGAAAAAAAGCACAATACATCACAGTGGAACACCTGCACATAAAACCATTGCACCAGCTACACCAACTGGATGTGTCGATTACGTACTACTACGGATCAATGATTGAAATGTTATCCTCTATCCACAACCCTCAGTGGAACATGGAACCAATGACATAATCCATGTCCCACAGACAATGTCTGCAGTGATGCATCTGTCATTGCCATCACTGGAAAGCAAGTCAAGCCACAGTATGCACCAGACTATTAAACAAAGAAGTACACCTCCACAGTGTAACTCTCTCCCTCTTCATCCACAGGTACCACTGCCGCCCTTCAGAGGATGCCAGTGACAGACAGCCCTCCTCAGGACGAAGGCCCCAGTGGATGTCTGCACTATGACGACTTATCTGGCCCATCTAGGACAACTGGTCAGTCTACCACCAGCTAGCCAACCCCCCACCACCACATCTGAGTCGCCCACCCAAGTGGCAACAATAGCACAGCCAACCCCTTGTCCTAAACCTGTGTTCCAAGGACTAGTCAATCAGCAGTGTGCCCCACAGTACAGGGACCAGAGTCAACCCCTCACACCCAAGAAAATGAAGGTCCTGGTGTAACTGGGAGTGGGCACACTGTTCCAGGACCACAGACACAGGGGGCCAGGGGCAGTTGGGAGCCACCTGTGGGCCAAGGGATGGAGCATCCAAAGGAAACAAGTGGCCAGGATGCCATCTCCAAAGTCCTATGAGCATGCCAGCAATCCCAGGACAAAATGGGCCAAATCCTCTCAACCTTACAGGAGAACCAGAGGCTGCAGAGGGGATACCAACAGTAGGCCATTCAACAGGGGCAGGTCCACAATGCCACCATGGCCTCCATTGCAGGGGTGCTCAAAGAAATTACTACCATCCTGCGTGCGTCCTCCACACACCAGCAGGCCCCTTCCACTAGCCACATACCAACTAAGCCATCCACTTCTGCCGCAGCTAGTGGAATGGAGGTCATGCCAGAGGATCCACAGGCACCTAGCACCCCTCCCTCTGTAGCTGAGGAACCCCCATGCAAACAAGGTCGTCCATCCAGACATCCTGCAGGACCTGATGCTGAGACTAAAACCACTGCCAGTAAGTGAGGCTTTCCTGAACATTCTCCCTTGTGTGCCACTGACACACCCTGTTGACTGTCCACTGTCATATCTCCATTTTCCCATGGCCTTTGTAATACTGGACTTGTACTACCTGCAGCTGGGCTAACTGCTCTGATGATTTCAGCCACCATGACCCCACTCTTCACCCATTGCACTTGTGTATCACAATATACACCAGTATAGCTACTGCTTACCTGTCTTTATTGTAACAAGTACAATTAACTGTTGTGCAAAATGTCATTATAGTTAACACATTGACCATTAAACAACTGGAAGATGGACAGAAGGGGGGGGCGATGTGCACGGAGTATGACAGTAGAACAGATATATTCTGAAATATTGTGTCAAGGGAGACACCAGTCAAGCCAGGGACCAGAGTAGCACCACCCAACAGAGCTACAAAGAGACCAAGACATGGACAACCATCACAATAGGAGTCACTGTTGCTCAAAAAACACAAATGCAGTACATTGTCGAGCTCTCTAGTGCAAATAGGCAAGTGGGATGCTAACACATATTACCATGGCAGACCCACACGTTCTAGACATGCATTCCCAATGGTACATCCATCACAATTGACGTTACTCCACTAAAGGCAAGTCCCACTGTCAGTAAAACTTATGTCCCATAAACGTCCATTGTGTACAGTGAGGATAGGTAGCAATACTTTCACCCGCATTATGTGTGGCAGTCCAGTTGACAGAGCAGAACAGGGGACGTGCAATGTGCCCAAGTCATTGCAGATGTGATGCTAGACTACAGCATAGTAAAAAGAGCTCTGACATCAGAACAGTAGCTCCTCTCCTGATGGCCAACATGTTGTCCTCCAAACCCACACAGTGGGATAGCTGCACTTGTCACCTCCACTGATGGCAAACATCAGGAGGAGCACTGTCATACGGCAGACAACAGTACAGTATATATACAACAGAAGAAACACATAACTGTATGTCACAGGAAGTATTGTTGGATCAACTCTGTTCTAGTGTCAGTTGCATCCTCCTCATCTGCCTCCTCATCACTATCTATGTCACCACCATCAGCCACTGGTCAAGCTGCCACCTCCTCAATATCCAGTAAAGAGATGTGGCATCTCAGGGCTAGATTGTGTAATATGCAGCAGGCAACAACTATCTGGCAGACCTCTAGTGGTCTGTAGAGCAGGGAACCTCCTGAGACTTGTAGACACCAGAATCTGGCCTTCAGTAGCCCAAAGGTCCTCTTGATGACAAAGCTTTTCCTGCCGTTGGCCTCAGTGAAACGGTCTTCCAAATCTGTGGGCGGGTATCTCACTGGTGTCAGCAGCCACGGGAGGTTAGGATAGCCAGAGTCACCTGTGTGCACAAATATTTGAACCATCACAATACTGGTAGTGACAGAGGGCAGTATGTGAAGAGAGGTGAGATACCAGATGCATACATACAATAATTGGAGACATACCAATGATCCAGGCCCTCTTTATCTCTGTATTTGTGCCATCATGTATGGAACATTAATGTTCCTCAGAATGTAGGAATCGTGCACAGAACCCGGAAACTTGGCTGTCACTTGGGAGATATACCAGTCAGTGAGACACACCACTGGACATTTATGGAGTAAACGTTTTTCCTGTTCCTGTACACTTGTTTATTGGCCCTGGGAGGTACTAAAGCAATGTGCAGGCCATCCGTGCCCCTTATCACATGAGGGATATGTGCCATAACATAGAAGTTAGTTTTAACAGTGGGTAAATCCACTCTTTGGGGGAATCTAATGTAGCTGTCCGCATGTTTGAATAAAGCACGCAGTACATCCTTCAACAGATGAATGAACATGGGCTGTGACATCCCTGCTGCCAAGCCCACTGTGATCTGGAACGAGTCTGAGGGAAGGAAGAGTAGCACAGACAACACCTGCACTGTTGGAGGTATGCATAAGGATGATGTATGGCAGACAAGAGATCTAGCTCCAACTGGTTGCCCAGTTTCATGATGATCTGAAGGCTCAGACGATGGGTCCGGATGATGTGTCTTTCTCCCATCGTTGCAAGATCGAAAAGGGTCCGGTACACAGGTGCATGTCTTATTCTCACCAATGAAAGGAATCTAAGAATGGGAGAGAGGAATAGCCACAAGTTGATGTTGTCAGTTCACAAGCGGTCGAACACATTACACATAGCACACAAGAGTAGTGTGGACATAACACGAAGTACACTGAATCAATATGGCAATTTTGAGTGACCCCATATGCCATCATTAATGACAGTTCCATGCCCAGACCGACAGTTTGCCAGACACAATATATTTGACACTTCCATGTAACAAAACCCTATTTCCACAGGTAATGAGGTATATGTGAAATTTGAATATATGGTTATGGTTACCCCGTATATGAGCCAGCAAGTGACTGCACATGTCATGTCATAGTTATCTGTACATCCAACAACACTATGCATGAATATCAAATGTGGGTACCATGCTGTTATTTGTGAACATAGGTCATCTGTGAACATCTCACTAAAATCATCCATGATGCACTTATTATTCACCTATAATACACACGTCCATGAGAAAGGGCAGCCACCTGTCCTGCAAGCACAGGACAGGTGGAAGTGACTTAATTCCACGAGCGTTAGTCATCATGGCAGTAGGCAGTATCAACCCCAGTGCAAGTCCTCATTGGCTAACATTGTTGCCTATGGGAGACTGGGGTCAAGGATGATCACCGCCGCCAGTTACGGTCATGTACGCGGCGAACATGACCACCATTTTTTGTTGTATAGGTCACTTGACTCCTGACACTTGCGAACGCAAGACCTCCACTGCATGTGCTGCTGTGTTCTGTCTCTGAAAGCCATTATGCCATATCCTGCAAGAGATATGGTCCCTGCCTTCACAGAGGAGGAGCTGGAGAAGCTAGTATATGGGGTTGTTCCCCTGTATGGACAGTTGTATGGGACACCAGAGCAGCAGGTCAGTCAAATGTTCCTGTCCTTTCTGCTTGTGATGTGTGTGGGTGTGAAAGGCGCAGTGAGTGGATGCATGCAGATGGCAAAGGATTTGGTGTGTTAGTGGCATACATGCATATTTGTGTAGTCATGAGATGTGTCTGATGTGTGGAGTCCACTGCTGTGATGCCACTCTACGTGACTTTCTCCTTCAGTCTGTATCACCCATGCAGGTCAGTGCGCATAAGAAAAAGGGGATTTGGCATGCCATTACCAAGCAAGTTTGGACCCTGGGGGTCCATGCCTGGCCAAGCACCCACTGCAGAAAGCGATGTGAGGACCTGAGATGCTGGGCCCGTAAGACCGCTGAGGCCCAGCTGAGGATGTCCTCCCAAACCCTGAACCCCCTAATGGCCCGTATTTTGGTGGTGGCCTATCCTGAGTTGGATGGGCACTTGAGGGCCGAACAGCAGCCACAAGGGGGTAAGTACACACACACGACTGGCTAATGGTAGGCATGTATGGGTTTAGGTAGCCTACTAGTGGAAGATGTGGTGTAGGTCATTTGTATGTGCACATTGGCTATGGTATGAGCCACCCTGGCAGGATTTTTCTCAGTTATGTCTGCCAATGCCATGCAGACAGTGACTCATGAGGAGACTTTCTCCCATGTTTGAGTTTGTCAGGACACATTACACATCTTTTGAGTGACCAGATCCTTCTATCAGCAACAGTATACCTGAGGTGTCAGGGCATTGCCATCAGTAATAGTCTGCCACTATGACAGAGGTGAGTTCTCAATCAGCTGCCTCACCATGTACGTGTAGCTGGATGCAGGGTGCCACAATATTACGGTACACATTGTGAAAGGATTTTTTGGCATGCTACCTTGCCATGCAGGAATCATATGGGTAAGAAGTGCAGAATATGTCTATGTAAATGAGCATGGTAGTGTGGCAAGTACTGTGCTACTGTGCATTGTATGACCCTTCATCAAGTCAAAGTGTGCCGTATGGTTCCACATCAGTAGATTTTCACTACATAGCTTTAGTTTGTCCTATGATTTCAGCCAGATGTGCATGTCAGTTCAAAGGCCTGCAATGGCATGGTATATCAGCAGATGTTGAGGTTGTTAGTCTGTGTGAATAATGGGTAGCTATTGACCCATTGCACCCTTTCTTTCTCTCCAACCCTACCTCCCTTTTCTCCTCTGTTTATGTGTGCATCAACATCATCAGGCGAAGGAGAAAGGGCACAGGCGAGTGGGGAAGCTGCAGCCCATGGAAACCAAAAGGTGAGACCAGCAGAGCTGAGGGGACCAGTGGGACGGAAGGCGAGGAGAGTGGCCACGGGGGAGACAGGATTGACAACATCATTTATGGATTCCTCTTCTGATCGACGTTCCCTGTCTGTGGCAGACTCATCTGGGTCCAGACCAGCACCATCCTTGTCCACCACCCCTCTTACCAGCACTGCCTTCTTTGCAATTCCCCATCCAGTTGCCCATGGCCACTCACCCAGGAGGGTGGGCGTCTCCTTGGCGGCAGGCACCCTTGGCCCAGTCAGCCCTGCTGCCCTCAATAAGTAGGCTATTGACCTCCTGAGGTCCATCTCTGTAGGACAGTCAACTATAGTGAATGTCGTCCATGGACTGGCATCACAGATGCAACAGACAAATGCCTAGCTAGAAGGTATTCACAGTGACCTTCCTGGCCTGCAGAGATCCTTTCAGGCTTTGGCCTCATTGTTGACGCTAGCCAGTGTCGGTTCATCTTCCAACCCCCTCCAGCTACCTGTGCCCAATCCCACACCCCTCTACCCACACCCATCCAAAGAACACAGTCAGACCACCATTCATTCACCTCAACAGATGCGGTTCACAAAGACAAACAAAGGCACCACAAGTCACACCACCGCCATGTACACAGACAGCAGACACATGCAGACACAACAATATCCACTCCCTCTACAGACTCTCCCACTACCTCCTGCCTCACAGACACTACACAACTCAAACCTGCTATCACCACATCAAGACTCCCAGATACAGCCAGCAGTCCCCTCATGCCCTCCATCACCACAATAGCTAATAACCATACATCTATCCCATACACCACTTGTGCACTCACCACGATTACCAACACCCCCACATGCAGTACATCTACCTTACCTGCACACACCACCCCAAGAGACACTCACACATCCACCCTGGCATCTCCCTGCATCTCCTCCCCCCTCCTCCCAGTACAACTGAACACCCGCACACACCCACCCAACAGACACCCAGCACACACATGCCATCCACCCACTCACTGTACCGCTCCCCAGGCACATACCCATACATACATCTCAAGCACTCCCTCTTCCTCCACTCCCAAACATTTTTCCCATGACCGTTCTTGTGCTCCAAAAAAAGATTTTTGTATGAGTTTGCCCTATTCCCTCAAATGGACCCAGTCCCTATTTCCCTCAAGCGCACTGCTACCCTCCTCATTCGCAGTCCTTCCACCTCCCAGTCCTCCAATGGTCCCCCTGGTAGAGCCCATGTCCCTACCACACCTACAACTTCTAACTCCACAAATGCTATGAAGAACCCTCCCAAAGCCAAAACCAAGGGCCCTCCCCTAAGTCTAAATCTAAGGCCAACCCCCCTCCAAGCCTAAACCAAAGGACCCCCTCCCAAACCCAAGCCCCCACCTCACCCCCCCATCACCCCTGAAGTACCTGCTTGCCCCATTGATGCCCCTGCCATTTGGAAGCCACTTTGCAGTCAGGAGTCAGTTGGGCCGAGAGACATTGCCCAGAGTGCCAGGCCACTGAGAACTACTGGACTGGCCAGTAGGCCAATTTTGTATAAAGTTTTTTATACATCTATTTATATATTTTACTATATCTGCACCACTTCACCGTTGGTGTCAATGGTTACAAACTTGTCCTGGCTTTCTTCCACATGCATGTGTTGTACATATGCAATTTGGTGTGTTTCTTTTGTGTCTGCGATGTGTTTGTGTAGCAGCATGAGTTGTGTGGGTGAAATGTGCTAAACACTTGTTCTGATGTGTTGTGATGGTATTGTGTAGCATTGTGTGGTAGTGGTGTGTGTGTTGTGATGCATCTGTGATGTGCTTTGTGTCGACGTGGTGTGTGCTCAGACATGTTGGGTGGACGTGGCTTGTGCTCAGACACATTGGTGGACGTGGAGTGGGCTCAGACACATAGGCCCTCATTCTGACCTTGGCGGTCTTTTCGCAAGACCGCCGAGTTACCGCCGCGGTGAAGACCGCCGACCGCGGCGGTGTGCCGCTGTGCGCATTCTGACCGCTGGGAGCGTTCCGCCGGAAAACCGCCAGCAGCCAGACTGGCGGTCGGCGGGAAAGTGGAGACTGGTCAACCTCCACCGCCACGCCAGCAGAACACCGCCCACAGAATTACGACCCACATTTCTGTGTGGCGGTCTTCTGTTGGCGGTCTTCTGTTGGCGGTCACGTCCCTATGGCTCCCGTCGCCTCCCGGAGGACCAACGCACAAGGTAAGTTGATCGTCCGTGAGGGGAGGGGGTGGGGGGGTATTGTGTGATGTGGGCGTGCATGGGGGTGTGCGTGTGAGTGTGTAGAGGGGGTGTGTGAGTGCGTGTATGCGGGCGGGGGGTGGTGCTGTGTCTATGGGTAATGTGTGCTGTTCGGCAGGTGCGCATGTCGGCATGTATGTGTGCGGGTATGTGTCCCCGTTGTGTATGTGTGTGTAGGGGGTGTGTATATGTGCATGTTGGGGGTGTGTGCATGTCGGGGTACATGTATGTGCATGTCAGGGTCGGGGTGGGGAGGGGGTTCGTACCACCTCTGGGGGGTGGCAGGGGGGTGGAGGGTGTGGGGGGAGGACTCGGGTGGGTAGTGGGGGGTGGGGGAGACCCCTATCAGTGCCAGGGAAGGAATTCCCTGGCCCCGATAGTGCTTACCGCCATGGTTCGCACGGCGGTTCCCGCCCGCAAGAAACCGCGGCGGTAGGCAGGGTCATAATACCCTTGGCGGTCTTGGGACGACCGCCGGGCCGGAGTGCGCAAACTCCAGCCCCGCGGTCATGACCGCCGTGGCGGTCGGAGTGGAGAAGTAGCGGTCGGTCGCGGCGGGGACCGCCGCGGTCAGAATGCCATTTTTAATACCGCCGGTCTGTTCGCGGTCCGACCGCCGTCTCTCCGCCGACCGCCAGGGTCAGAATGAGGGCCATAGTTTGTCAGTGTTATTTTTTCTATTGGTTATGTGCTGTTGTTACGTGTTGCTGCCAGTATGTGTTTTCCTGTAGAGGTGTGCGGTGTGCCCCTCTGACTGGGTTGGTGTGGTTACAATGGTGTTGTCATTGTGTGACTTGGTGGTGTTGTGTGTAGATGTGTTTGACAGTGTTGGTGGAGTGTGTGCGGCGTGGTGTGTGTGATGGACAAGTATGTTGGCTGTGTATGTTGGCTGTGGTGTGGGTTGTTTGTGTGTGGGTGTGTATATGTAGATGTGGTTGTGTGTTGGAACAGGTGTATGTTTGCATGTGTGTGTGTCCGTGTTTTGCCATTCCGGAGTTGTGTGTTGTGGATGGGTTTGTACTAATGGCCATCCCCCCAGTGTGTCTTAGGTGGGTGTACGTACAGTTGTTGTCTTTGTTGCTTTTGCTAGTTCTGGAGTAGTATGGCTAGCAAGAGCAGTGGGAAGACTTCAAGTCTGGGTTCCATGGTGGCTGTGGACCTGTCTGTGTTCCTGCAGGTGAGTGTCTCTTTTTATGTTGTTCATTTCTGCCCTGGAAATCCTGGTGGCGTACAACCTAGTAATGTGGTCGGAGGACACATGGTCTCCGCCGGCCGTGGCGGTCCATCCCCATTGGCGGTACTGGCGGTGTATTGGCTGTGTTCTGTTGCGAACACCACCATTCTCATATTATGGCGGTCTTCTCCACTGGGCCGCCGGCGGTACGACCGCCATCGTCACCGTGGTGGTCATGGGACCACCAAACGCGTAATGAGGGCCTCAGTCATTTCAGTGTGTGGATCCAGCGTTAATCTGGTAGACCAACACCCAGAGAATATGCCAGTGCCACCTATTCATGCTGACCGTATTAAAAAAAAAAAATGTAGGCTGATGTTCACCATACTTTTACTGATATGGGTCATGTCACTGAGGAAAGACTTTGAGACTGAAAGCCTCAGTTGCAGAGTAGGTAAAAGTGGTTGTCTACAAGGATAGAGCCATCAGGATATCCACAAGCCCAGCTAAAACCATTAAGGAGTCATCAAGTAAACCAGACAAGGATTCTTTGGCGTTTTTAATGGACATGTTACTTGCCAAAATTGATTATCTGGTTCAGGGTTCTTTTGAGGTTTGTTTAAAAAAAAAACAGTGGTCGATTGAAAGAGCAGCAACTGAGCTTTTTGCCTAGCTTAAGCAGACCTTTAGTGTGAACTCTAACAAAAACAATTTCAGAAATGCCAGCAACGCGTGGGCAGGTATGGGGGGCAGGTGAGGGGGTCATAGTTAGCTTTACAACAAACCCCATTAGAACAAGGGGGGCATGAGGTTGTGGCTCTGAGTTAGGTGCAGCTATGTATGCTCACATATTCCAACCACTCCAGAGACAACTGTTAAAATAATGAGCTTAAGCCCCATCCACCAGCATAAGATTCTAAAATGAATTCTCCACTGTGGCAGGTTAAACCCAGAACACATGAACTTAGCTGTGGAAGGGCAGAAATTACCCTTTACCTACTGCCTGAAGCTACCTCATATATTGTCATTCTTGGCAATGTTCCCTCCATGAAGGTAGGATTTGGTGAGAATTTCTCTCAACTAAAAATGGGTTTACCCGTGGTATGCGGAGGTAAGTTTTATATCTCAAAATATTAATATGTTTAGAAGTGTTGGCTGGATGGTATAGGACAAAAATTGCTTTGTTGGAGATTGTGTTGTGGTTAACTTCAGTAGACCTGGGGTAGCAGCACAGTTATTCTCTCACACTCCAGTTACAAGGCCAGTGCAGTCTTATCAATCTTGGTGTTACCTTTAGGTTGTTTTTACAAATCTGCTGCTGTGTGTGACAATCATTTTACACCAGGCCTTTCCTTCATTTTGGAAAATATGCTAGACAGGTTTCATCTTAATTCTCAGTACAGACCTACAATAGGTTTGAGTCACTGAAACTTTTTGAGAACTGTGACTGGTTGCCTCAGATTATGTCACCAGCTTTCCTCAGTCTGGCTAGTATACATATACTACTTTTATGACTACTTCTATCAGTGTTGAGCTAATAAGTTGGAATATAGCAGTGTTAGCTACTGAAACAATGTACAGGGCTGGCTATGTTTTACTAAGTGTTTTAATCTGCCATGTTTGCAAGACACCTGGTGTAGGAAAGTATTATCTTGCCTGGCATGTTACCCCCATATTTCACTGTATATATGTTGTTTTAGTCTATGTGCCACTGGGACCCTGCCAGGCAGGACCCCAGTGCTCATAAGTATGTGCCCTGTATGTGTTCCCTGTGTGATGCCTAACTGTCTCACTGAGGCTCTGCTAACCAGAACCTCAGTGGTTATGCTCTCTCTGCTTTACAAATTTGTCACTAACAGTCTAGTGACTAATTTTACCAATTCACATTGGCATACTGGGACACCCATATAATTCCCTAGTATATGGTACTGAGGTACCCAGGGTATTGGGGTTCCAGGAGATCCCTATGGGCTGCCACATTTCTTTTGCCACCCATAGGGAGCTCTGACAATTCTTACACAGGCCTGCCAGTGCAGCCTGAGTGAAATAACGTCCACGTTATTTCACAGCCATTTACCACTGCTCCTAAGTAACTTATAATTCACCTATATGTCTAACTTTCGCCTGGTGAAGGATGGGTGCAAAGTTACTCAGTGTGAGGGCACCCTGGCACTAGCCAAGGTGCCCCCACATCGTTCAGGGCAAATTCCCCGGACTTTGTGAGTGCGGGGACACCATTACACGCGTGCACTGTACATAGGTCACTACCTATGTACAGCGTCACAATGGTAACTCCAGACATGGCCATGTAACATGTCTAGGATCATGGAATTGTCACCCCAATGCCATTCTGGCATTGGGGGGACAATTCCATGATCCCCCGGGTCTCTAGCACAGAACCCGGGTACTGCCAAACTGCCTTTCCGGGGTCTCCACTGCAGCTGCTGCCAACCCCTCAGACAGGTTTCTGCCCTCCTGGGGTCCAGGCAGCCCTGTCCCAGGAAGGCAGAACAAAAGGCTTCCTCTGAGACAGGGTGTAACACCCTCTCCCTTTGGAAATAGGTGTGAGTGCTGGGGAGGAGTAGCCTCCCCCAGCCTCTGGAAATGCTTTGATGGGCACAGATGGTGCCCATCTCTACACAAGCCAGTCTACACCGTTCAGGGATCCCCCAGCTCTGCTCTGGCGCGAAACTGGACAAAGGAAAGGGGAGTGACCACTCCCCTGACCTGCACCTCCCAGGGAAGGTGCCCAGAGCTCCTCCAGTGTGTCCCAGACCTCTGCCATCTTGGAAACAGAGGTGTTTGTGGCACACTGTACTGCTCTGAGTGGCCAGTGCCAGCAGGCGACATCAGAGGCTCCTTCTGATAGGCTCTTACCTCTCTTGGTAGCCAATCCTCCTTCATAGGTAGCCAAACCTCCTTTTCTGGCTATTTAGGGTCTCTGCTTTGGGAATCTCACCAGATAACGAATGCAAGAGCTCATCAGAGTTCCTCTGCATCTCCCTCTTCACCTTCCGCCAAAGGATTGACCGCTGACTGCTCAGGATGCCTGCAAAAACCGCAACAAAGTAGCAAGACGACTACTAGCAACCTTGTATCGCTTCATCCTGCCGGCTTTCTCGACTGTTTCCAGGTGGTGCATGCTCTGGGGGTAGCCTGCCTCCTCTCTGCACCAGGAGCTCTGAAGAAATCTCCCGTGGGTCGACAGAATCTTCCCCCTGCAACCACAGGCAACAAAAGACTGCATCACCGGTCCTCTGGGTCCCATCTCAGCATGACAAGCGTGGTCCCTGGAACTCAGCAACCCTGTCCAAGTGACTCCAACAGTCCAGTGACTCTTCAGTCCAAGTTTGGTGGAGGTAAGTCCTTGCCTCCCCACGCTAGACTGCATTGCTGGGTATCATGTGATTTGCAGCTGCTCCGGCTCCTGTGCACTCTTCCAGGATTTCCTTCATGCACAGCCAAGCCTGGGTCCCCGACACTCTAACCTGCAGTGCACAACCTTCTGAGTTGTCCTCCGGCGTCGTGGGACTCCCTTTTGTAACTTCAGGTGGACTCCGGTTCCCTCTTCTTCCAAGTGCCTGTTCAGGTACTTCTGCGGGTGCTGCCTGCTTCTGTGAGGGCACCCTGACTTGCTGGGCACCCCCTCTGTCTCCTCATCCAAGTGGGGACATCCTGGTCCCTCCTGGGCCACAGCACCCAAAACCCCTAACCGCAACCCTTGCATCTAGCAAGGCTTGTTTGCGGTCTTTCTGCGTTGGAACACCTCTGCAAGCTTCATCGCCACGTGGAACATCTATCCTCCAAAGGGGAAGTTCCTAGTCCTCTTCTTTCTTGCAGAACTCCAAGCTTCTTCCAACAGGTGGCAGCCTCCTTGCACCCTCAGCTGGCATTTCCTGGGCTCCTGCCCACTCTCGACACTGTTGCGACTATTGGACTTGGTCCCCTTGTCTTACAGGTACTCAGGTCCGGAAATCCACTGTTGTTGCATTGCTGGTGTTTGTTCTTCCTGCAGAATCCCCCTATTACGACATCTGTGCTCTCTGGGGGTAGTAGGTGAGTTTACACCTACCTTTCATGGTCTTGGGGTGGGCTATTTTTCTAACCCTCACTGTTTTCTTACAGTCCCAGCGACCCTCTACAAGCTCACATAGGTTTGGGGTCCATTCGCGGTTTGCATTCCACTTTTGGAGTATATGGTTTGTGTTGCCCCTATACCTATGTGCTCCTATTACAATCTTCTGTAACTTTACACTGCTTGCATTACTTTTCTTGCTATCACCTGCATAATTTTGGTTTGTGTACATATATCTTGTGTATATAACTTGTCCTCATACTGAGGGTACTCACTGAGATACTTTTGGCATATTGTCATAAAAATAAAGTACCTTTATTTTTAGCACTTCTGTGTATCGTGTTTTCTTATGACATTGTGCATATGACACCAGTGGTATAGTAGGAGCTTTACATGTCCCCTAGTTCAGCCTAAGCTGCTATGCCATAGCTACCTTCTATCAGCCTAAGCTGCTAGAAACACCTCTTCTACACTAATAAGGGATAGCTGGACCTGGCACAAGGTGTAAGTACCTCTGGTACCCATTACAAGCCTGGCCAGCCTCCTACATTGGTTGTGCAGCGGTGGGATAAGTACTTGTAACTACTTACCACTTTGTCATTGTGTACTTTTCATAAGAGAATAATATACAAAACAAGTTCAGTATATGTACACCTTTTGCTTTTCTCCTCTTAAACTTTTTACTAAGTTCTGAAAAGTACTCTAAAGCTTCTAAAAGTTTCTAAAAAGTTAGAAAAAGTTTTTTTCTCTGTTCCTTCAAAAGTTCTGAAACATTTTCTTTCTTCTCACTGTCTCTAAACCTTCTTCTATCAGGTCTGATGCAGAGTCTGCTCTTAAAATGGTCAATACTACCTATGACAATTTGAATTACAAGAGCCTAAGGAGTCTCTGCTTAGATATAGGTTTAGTGATAGGAAAGAACCCCACAAACGAGTTTCTGTATAACATGCTTATTGTGAATGATGAGTCTCTGGGAGGCACTTCAAATGAGAAGTTAATAGATGGATCCCATTCTGACTCAGGGGATCTCCTTGAGGGAGGTGAGGAGGGTTCTGTTCCAATTCTGCCCCTTAGCAGGCCACCTATTTATGCTTGTAGTAATGGAGGTTCCCATCATAGTAGGGGTGTCTTTATTCCTGGAGGCCAGGTTATTAGAGTCCAGTCACTTAGGGACAGATCTCCCTCTGTTGTTTCCAATTTATCTTCTGTGTCTAAGCATTCCCAACCCACCCACCCTGAAGACAACATGTTAGAAAGGGAACTCAAAAAGTTGAGAGTGGAAGAGACCAGACTGAAGCTTAAACAGCAACAGCTGGTCTTAGATAGGGAATCCCTAGACCTGGAGAAGGAGAGACAGAGATTGGGGTTTGGACCCCATGGTGGCAGCAACAGTATTCCTGATAGTAATCCTGTTAGAGAGCATGAGTCAAGGAATCTGCACAAGATAGTCCCCCCTTACAAGGAGGGGGATGACATCAACAAGTGGTTTGCTGCACTTGAGAGGACCTGTATGGTACAGGGTGTCCCTCAAAGGCAGTGGGCTGCTATATTGTGGCTATCTTTCAATGGAAAGGGTAGGGATAGGCTCCTTACTGTTAGAGAAAGTGATGCTAACAATTTTGCAGTTTTGAAGGATGCACTCTTGGATGGATTTGGCTTAACCACTTAACAGGATTAAGTTCAGAGACACCAGAAAAGAGTCCTCACAAGACTGGATAGACTTTGTTCACTGTTCAGTGAAGGCCTTGGAGGGGTGGTTACATGGCAGTAAAGTTTCTAACTATGGAAGCCTGTATAATCATATTCTGAGAGAGCATATTCTGAATAACTGTGTGTCTGACTTGTTACACCAATATTTAGTGGACTCAGATCTGACCTCTCCCCAAGAATTAGGAAAGAAGGCAGACAAATGGGTCAGAACAAGAGTGAACAGAAAAGTTCATACAGGGGGTGACAAGGATGGCAAGAAGAAGGATGGTAAGTCTTCTGACAAGGGTGGGGACAAAAGTAAAACTGAGTCTTCATCAGGCCCACAAAAATCATCTGGTGGGGGTGGTGGGTCCAAATCCTCTTCCAATAATCAAGTTAAAAAGCCTTGGTGTTATTTGTGTAAAGTCAAAGGCCATTGGACAACTGATGCCAGTTGTCCAAAGAAAAACACCAAACCTCCCACTACCACAACCCCTACTGCAAATTCTAGTGCCCCTAGTAATAGCAGTGGTGGTGGGAGCAAACCTACTAATAGCCAATCCTAGGGAATAGCTGGGCTCACTTTTGGTAATTTAGTTGGGGTTGGTCTTGTTGGGGAGACCACAGAGGCTGTGTTAGTCTCTGAAGGTGCCATTGATTTGGCCACCTTGGTTGCTTGTCCCCTTAACATGGATAAGTACAAGCAACTTCCCCTAATAAATGGTGTTGAGTTTCAGGCCTACAGGGACATAGGTGCCAATGTTACCATGGTAATAGAGAAACTGGTACACCCTGAACAACACCTACTTGGTCAGTAGTACCAAGTGACAGACGCTCATAACAACACTCTTAGCCACTCCATGGCTGTTGTGAATCTCAACTGGGGGTGGGGTTACTGGTCCAAAGAAAGTTGTGGTTGCCTCAGATTTACCTGTAGACTGTCTACTAGGGAACGATTTAGAGACATCAGCTTGGGTAGAAGTGGAGTTGGAGGCTCATGCAGCAATGCTGGGCATTCCTGGGCATATTTATGCTTTGACAAGGGCTCAGGCCAAAAAGCAAAAAGGACAGGGTAACTTGGATCCTGGAACAATGGACCAAGTGCTCCCTAAAGTTAGGGGTAGCAAGGGTAAATCCCTACCCACTATCCGTCCCTCTACAGATGATTCTCCTTCTGAGGAAGAAGAATTTCCTCCCTGTGCAGAACCTTCGCCAGATGAGCTGGCAGCAGACACTGCTGAGCTTTTGGGTGGAGGGGGGCCTGCCAGGGAAGAGCTGAGTGTGGCACAGCAATCCTGCCCCACATTAGAGGGTCTCAGACAGCAATCTGTCAAGCAGCAAAATGGGGATGTCAGTGACTCACATAGAGTTTACTCGGAGGACAACCTCTTGTACACAGAGGCAAGGGACCCAAAACCTGGAGCAGCCAGGAGATTGGTCATTCCCATGCAGTACAGAGAGTTCCTCCTACTTTGGCACATGACATTCATTTGGCTGGGCATTTGGGCCAGATCAAAACATGGGAAAAGCTTATCCCCCTGTTTCACTGGCATAGGATGTCAGAGGGCACTAAAGATTTTTGCAAGTCTTGTGTGACCTGCCAAGCCAGTGGCAAGACTGGTGGCACACCAAAGGCTCCCCTTATTCCACTACCTGTGGTTGGGGTCCCCTTTGAAAGGGTAGGGGTTGACATAGTTGGCCCCCTTGACCCTCCTACTGCTTCAGGCAATAGGTTTATCTTGGTGGTTGTGGACCATGCCACAAGATATCCTGAAGCAATCCCTCTAAGGACCACTATAGCTACTGCAGTGGCAAAAGCCCTCCTGGGAATCTTTTCCAGGGTGGGTTTCCCAAAAGAGGTTGTATCAGACAGGGATAGCAACTTTATATCTGCATACTTGAAAGCTATGTGGAAGGAATGTGTTGTAACCTACAAATTCACCACTCCTTATCATCCACAAACTAATGGACTGGTAGAGAGGTTTAATAAAACTCTCAAAGGTATGATTATGGGACTCCCTGAAAAACTCAGGAGGAGATGGGATGTCCTGTTACCTTGCCTCGTTTTTGCTTACAGGGAGGTACCCCAGAAAGGAGTGGGCTTCAGCCCCTTTGAACTCCTCTTTGGACACCCTGTAAGAGGTCCACTAACACTTGTGAAGGAGGGTCGGGAACAACCTTTAAAAGCTCCCAAACAGGACATAGTGGACTATCTACTTGGCCTAAGATCCAGAATGGCTGAGTATATGAAAAAGGCCAGTAAAAACCTTCGGGCCAGCCAAGAGCTCCAGAAGCAATGGCATGACCAGAAGGCTGTTCTGATTCAGTACCAACAAGGACAGAAGGTGTGGGTATTGGAGCCTGTGGCCCCAAGAGCTCTCCAGGACAAATGGAGTGGACCCCATCTAATTGTTGAGAAAAAGGGTGAGGTTACCTATCTGGTAGACCTGGGCACTGCCAGGAGTCCCCTTAGGATGATTCATGTCAACCGCCTAAAACCCTACTATGACTGGGCTGATCTCACCCTGCTCATGGCAACAGATGAAGGACAGGAAGAAGAGAGTGACCATCTCCCTGATCTCTTCTCCTCCACTGAAGAGGATGCTTTAGTGGAGGGAGTAGTTTTAGAAGATTGTCTGACTGCAGAACAGAAAGACAACTGCATAAATCTCCTTGGACAATTTTCTGAACTCTTTTCAACTGTGCCAGGCACCACATCTTGGTGTGAACACACAATAAATACTGGAGACAGCTTGCCTGTCAAATGTAAAATCTATAGGCAGCCTGACCATGTCAGGGACTGCATAAAACAAGAGGTTCAGAAAATGCTTGATCTAGGAGTGGTTGAACCTTCTGAAAGCCCATGGGCCAGTCCTGTGGTGCTTGTACCAAAGCCTCACTCAAAAGATGGAAAAAGGGAGATGAGGTTTTGTGTTGATTACAAAGGTCTCAATCAGGTAACAAAAACTGATGCTCACCCTATACCCAGGGCAGATGAGCTCATAGATACACTGGCTTCTGCCAAGTATCTAAGCACCTTTGATTTGACTGCAGGGTATTGGCAGATCAAATTGGCTGAGGATGCTAAACCTAAAACTGCATTTTCAACTATAAGAGGGCACTACCAATTTACAGTGATGCCCTTTGGTTTGAAAAATGCACCCGCCACTTTTCAGAGGTTGGTGAACACAGTCCTGCAAGGGTTGGAGGCTTTTAGTGCAGCATATCTGGATGATATAGCTGTCTTTAGCTCCAACTGGGATGAGCACCTGGTCCACCTTTGTAAAGTTTTAGAGGCCCTGCAAAAGGCAGGTCTCACTATCAAGGCCTCAAAGTGCCAGATAGGGCAGGGAAAGGTGGTTTATCTGGGACACCTGGTAGGTGGAGAACAGATTGCACCACTTCTGGGGAAAATCCAGACAATCATGGATTGGGTTCCCCCTACAACTCAGACCCAGATGAGAGCGTTCCTAGGCCTCACTGGGTATTACAGGAGATTCATTAAAAACTATGGCTCCATAGCAGCCCCACTTAATGATCTCACCAGTAAAAAGATGCCTAAAAAGGTATTGTGGACAGCTAGCTGTCAGAAAGCTTTTGAGGAGCTCAAACAGGCCATGTGCACTGCACCTGTCCTAAAAAGCCCATGTTACTCCAGGAAATTCATTGTTCAAACTGATGCATCTGAATTAGGGGTAGGGGTAGGGGCAGTCTTATCACAACTGAATTCTGAGGGCCAGGATCAACCAGTTGCTTTTATCAGCAGAAGGTTGACCCCTAGAGAAAAGCGTTGGTCTGCCATAGAGAGGGAGGCCTTTGCTGTGGTCTGGGCACAGAAGAAGTTGAGGCCATACCTGTTTGGCACTCACTTCATTGTTCAGACAGACCACAAACCTCTACTTTGCCTAAAACAAATGAAAGGTGAAAATCCTAAATTGTTGAGGTGGTCCATATCTCTACAGGGAATGGACTATACAGTGGAACATAGACCTGGGAGTACCCACTCCAATGCAGATGGACCCTCCAGATATTTCCACTTAAACAATGAAGACTCATCAGGTCATGACTAGTCCTATTGTCCTTTTTTTGTCGGGGGTTATGTAGGAAAGTACCATCTTGCCTGGCATGTTACCCCCATATTTCACTGTATATATTTTGTTTTAGTCTATGTGTGACTGGGACCCTGCCAGGCAGGGCCCCAGTGCTCATAAGTATGTGCCCTGTATGTGTTCCCTGTGTGATGCCTAACTGTCTCACTGAGGCTCTGCTAACCAGAACCTCAGTGGTTATGCTCTCTCTGCTTTCCAAATTTGTCACTAACAGGCTAGTGACTAATTTTACCAATTCACATTGGCATACTGGGATACCCATATAATTCCCTAGTATATGGTACTGAGGTACCCAGGGTATTGGGGTTCCAGGAGATCCCTATGGGCTGCAGCATTTCTTTTGCCACCCATAGGGAGCTCTGACAATTCTTACACAGGCCTGCCAGTGCAGCCTGAGTGAAATAACATCCACGTTATTTCACAGCCATTTACCACTGCACCTAAGTAACTTATAAGTCACCTGTATGTCTAACCTTCACCTGGTGAAGGTTGGGTGCAAAGTTACTTAGTGTGTGGGCACCCTGGCACTATCCAAAGTGCCCCCACATCGTTCAGGGCAAATTTCCCGGACTTTGTGAGTGCGGGGACACCATTACACGCATGCACTGTACATAGGTCACTACCTATGTACAGCGTCACAATGGTAACTCCGAACATGGCCATGTAACATGTCTAAGATCATGGAATTGTCACCCCAATGCCATTCTGGCATTGGGGGGACAATTCCATGATACCCCGGGTCTCTAGCACAGAACCCTGGTACTGACAAACTGCCTTTCCGGGGTTTCCCCTGCAGCTGCTGTCAACCCCTCAGACAGGTTTCTGCCCTCCTGGGGTCCAGGCAGCCCTGGCCCAGGAAGGCAGAACAAAAGACTTCCTCTGAGAGAGGGTGTAACACCCTCTCCCTTTGGAAATAGGTGTGAGGGCTGGGGAGGAGTAGCCTCCCCCAGCCTCTGGAAATGCTTTGATGGGCACAGATGGTGCCCAACTCTGCATAAGCCAGTCTACACTGGTTCAGGGATCCCCCAGCCCTGCTCTGGCGTGAAACTGGGACAAAGGAAAGGGGAGTGACCACTCCCCTGACCTGCACCTCCCATGGGAGGTGCCCAGAGCTCCTCCAGTGTGTCCCAGACCTCTGCCATCTTGGAAACAGAGGTGTTTGTGGCACACTGGACTGCTCTGAGTGGCCAGTGCCAGCAGGTGACGTCAGAGGCTCCTTCTGATAGGCTCTTACCTCTCTTGGTAGCCAATCCTCCTTCTTAGGTAGCCAAACCTCCTTTTCTGGATATTTAGGGTCTCTGCTTTGAGGATCTCACCAGATAACGAATGCAAGAACTCGTCTGCGTTCCTCTGCATCTCCCTCTTCACCTTCTGCCAAAGGATCGACCGCTGACTGCTCAGGACGCCTGCAAAACCGCAACAAAGTAGCAAGACGACTACTAGCAACCTTGTATCGCTTCATCCTGTCGGCTTTCTCGACTGTTTCCAGGTGGTGCATGCTCTGGGGGTAGCCTGCCTCCTCTCTGCACCTGGAGCTCTGAAGAAATCTCCCGTGGGTCGACGGAATCATCCCCCTGCAACCGCAGGCAACAAAAGACTGCATCACCGGTCCTCTGGGTTCCATCTCAGCACAACGAGCGTGGTCCCTGGAACTCAGCAACCTTGTCCAAGTGACTCCCACAATCCAGTGACTCTTCAGTCCAAGTTTGGTGGAGATAAGTCCTTGCCTCCCCACGCTAGACTGCATTGCTGGGTACCACGTGATTTTCAGCTGCTCCGGCTCCTGTGCCCTCTTCCAGGGTTTCCTTCGTGCACAGCCAAGCCTGGGTCCCCCACACTCTAACCTGCAGTGCACAACCTTCTGAGTTGTCCTCCGGCATCGTGGGACTCCCTTTTGTGACTTCGGGTGGACTCCGGTTCACTCTTCTTCCAAGTGCCTGTTCAGGTACTTCTGCAGGTGCTGCCTGCTTCTGTGAGGGCTCCCTGATCTGCTGGGTGCCCCCTCTGTCTCCTCATCCAAGTGGCGACATCCTGGTCCCTCCTGGGCCACAACAGCACCCAAAAGCCCTAACCACAACCTTTGCAGCTAGCAAGGCTTGTTTGCAGTCTTTCTGAGTGGGAACACCTCTGCAAGCTTCATCGCGACGTGGGACATCCATCCTTCAAAGGTGAAGTTCCTAGTCCTCTTCTTTCTTGCAGAACTGCAAGCTTCTTCCAACAGGTGGCAGCTTCCTTGCACCCTCAGCTGGCATTTCCTGGGCTCCTGCTCACTCTCGACAATGTCACGACTATTGGACTTGGTCCTCTTGTCTTACAGGTACTCAGGTCCAGAAATTCACTGCTGTTGCATTGCTGGTGTTTGTTCTTCCTTCAGAATCCTCCTGTCACGGCATCTGTGCTCTCTGGGGGTAGTAGGTGCACTTTACACCTACCTTTCAGGGTCTTGGGGTGGGCTATTTTTCTAACCCTCACTGTTTTCTTACAGTCCCAGCTACCCTCTACAAGCTCACATAGGTTTGGGGTCCATTTGTGGTTCTCATTCCACTTTTGGAGTATATGGTTTGTGTTGCCCCTATACCTATGTGCTCCTATTGCAATCTACTGTAACTTTACACTGCTTGCATTACTTTTCTTGCTATTACCTGCATAATATTGGTTTGTGTACATATATCTTGTGTATATAACTTATCCTCATACTGAGGGTACTCACTGAGATTCTTTTGGCATATTGTCATAAAAATAAAGTACCTTTATTTTTAGTACATCTGCGTATTGTGTTTTCTTTTGACATTGTGCAAATGACACCAGTGGTATAGTAGGAGCTTTACATGTCTCCTAGTTCAGCCTAATCTGCTTTGTCATAGCTACCTTCTATCAGCCTAAGCTGCTAGAAAAACCTCTTCTACACTAATAAGGGATAACTGTACCTGGCACAAGGTGTAAGTACCTCTGGTACCCACTACAAGCCAGGCCAGCCTCCTACACCTGGGGCACATCTAACTGCTTTTAGTTAGATAGACATAAATCCTTTTTAGTCCATTCAATTGCCTCCAGCTCTTTTAGGACTAGAGGAGGGCTGATAATAATGACCTCATTACAATGCTGATCCATCTTTAAATAGCTGGGAGAATTTATAATCCCTAAGATCTTTCCTGAAATGCATTGAGGAGAGGAACACCACTTCAACTAATGTGTTGCTACTTAGAGACTTCTAGGTTTGCTTGCATGAGGGTTCCCATCCTAGCCATACCTCTATTTTTAGATGCACATGCAGCTCAGGTATAACTTTTGTAAATGAATTTCCTCTTTTGCTTTATTTGTAACTCTAAGGACCTCCTCTATTCCTCCCACTTTTAAAGATTTTGGCCCTCATTTCAACCCTGGCGGTAGGTGACCGCCAGGGGAAATGTGACAGTAGTACCACCAACAGGCTGGCGGTACTACATTGTGTATTTTGACCGTGGCTAAAGCACCACGGTCATACCGCCGGGAGCGGCGGAATACCGCCATGGTGGACCTGGCGGTCTTAATCCACCAGGGCAGCGCTGCCAGCATCACTGCCCTGGGGATTATGACTCCCCTTACCGCCAGCCTGTCAGGGGACTTGGGGTGCCCCTGGGGGGCCCTGGCATGGGCAGTGCAGGGGCCCCCGTGCACAGCCCCATCGCGCAATCCACTGCCCGAATTACGGGCAGTGGATTGCGCGACGGGTGCTGCTGCACCTGCCGCACGCCCACATTGCCGCCAGCTCCATCAGAAGCTGGCTGCAATGTTACGGCCCTGCTCCCCGCTGGGCTGGCGGGCGGAAACTCTGTTTCTGGCCACTGGCCCTGCGCGGATGTCCAAATGCACCCGGCGGGTTCCTGGCTGCATAGGCGGCCGACTGGTGGTAAAATATTGGAGGTCGGCTTCTGCTGACCGCCAATGTTGTAATGAGTCCCTTTGTGTGTTCCTCTGTGATTAATTTTGGCATTGTATCTGCCCCTCTTTTTAGTCTGATAAACAGCAATAAAATGATGTCCTATTTTTAGTGATCACAATCAAATCTGCTTTGCACTTAGATTAACTAAGCCAGCGCTAGGCAGGCCTTGGAATGTGACAGTGGTTTGATCCCAATCGATCAGTGATGTAAACTAAAATTGTCAAAAGTATTGCCCAAATATTTTAATGTGAAGTTGTTTAAGAGCTATGCCCTAGACTTTAAAATTTGCCTCAATGATGAGCCTAATCATAATGAGATAGTGGGTGCTTTTGCCCTTATCTTTTATACAGTTAGGGATTTCTTTTTAGTTTCCCACGAAAAAGGGTTGCACGAACAACTAGATGTTTTGATAGTGACTGTCCGCTGGCTCATTAAAATCTGCAGAGGGCTTTGAGGACAGAACCAAGGGTTAAATCATTGGGTGCTGCCTGCCAAATTACAAATCTGAGGTCAAAATGATAAAACATTTTCTCAGGGATGAAGCTGGGGGGCATTTACTCCAAGCTAGGTGACTGAAGAATAGTTCCTTCTTTGCTCCCAACTATAAAGGGCCCGACTGCCATCACATTACTCCTGACTGCAGGGTGTCACACTTTGTTGGGATTTACAACTACACTGTTTTTGACACTTTTTTGATAATTTGTTGTTTTGTGATTGGGTTTCCAACTTAGTTTTTACATTGGAAGAAGTTGACAAGGGCATTTTGTGACTCTCCATGAACTCTGCCCCTGGACCAGACAGGATGCTCCCTGAGCTATGTGCCAAAGAGCCTGAGGTCTGTGTGCCACTACTTACTTAAACTTTACATGCATCAGTCAAGGAGAGGCCTCTGCATTCTTGGTCCACATCGATTGTCATCCCAATGTTTAAGAAGGGAGCTAGAAACAATTCCCAGTGTTAGAGACCTAAATCACTGATTGATTCTGTTGTTACAGTTAAAGGGTGAGTAGTCCTTAATAGACTAACTTTCTGGGCCGATCAGAACCACACGCTATCTGGCCTCCAATTTAGATTGAGGCCTGGAAGGGCTAAAAATGATCAGCGCTTGAATTTGTACTTTCTTTTTAACAAGTACAGAGTCCAGAGCAGATTAGATGCATTTGGCTTTTATGGATCTCACTTTGGCCTTCAATGGGGTCAACCAAATTAAATAATGGAACATTCTGCTGACATTGGGTATTGTCACTGATATTGTGTTTTTGCTGTGGAATGGTCATATGAATACCTCTGCTTCATTTCGTTATAGTAAAGATTCTTTGTGTTCTCAACCTTTTTCAACAGAGGTGTGATCAATGGTACAATTTGACCCTATTTTTATTCATGCTATATAATAACAGTTTAGAGAAGGTTTTACTATCTTTAGGTGTAAATTGTCCTTTTGTTGGGGAACAATTTTTAATCACCCTGCTTTATGTGGGTGACACAGTACTTTTAGCTAGAACAGTGTCTAGTCTACAAACCCTTTTGGATTTGTTTGTCGCTTTCATGGATGACTTGGACTGGAACACCAATTATATTAGGTCCTGTGTTATGATAGTGGACCACTAAATCAAGGACCTTTCAGGTCCGAGGTCACACAATAACTAAGGTATTGCATTTTAACTTCTTGGGAGTTTTGTTTTACTCAACAGGGTCCTGGAAGCCCCTCATTGATGCCAAAAAAATCTTGTTACTGAGTGCAATCTCATCTGTTTTTAATTTTGTGTCCAGGCCTGGAAGAAACCCACTAAAAGCTATGTTGAAGGTATTCCAAGTGAAATGTATGCCAAAAGTTGCCTATTTCAGTGATATCTGGAGATATGTTGACAGTAGGTCACTGCAAACTACTGAAATCAAATTCATCAGGTGTCTGCTCAGTATGCCTCAGTGTTCCTCATTAGATATAGGGCCTCATTTACACTGAAGTGGCACACCGTGGCGCTGCGGCAAAGTTTGCAGCGCTGTGATATGTCATTTAAGAAATGCAGGGATGTGCCATATTTACTACAATACAGTGTATCCCTGTGTTTTCCCTAGCGCTGGCACTAAAATTAGCTGCCTAGTACCAACGCAGGCACCCTTGCATCATAGTGCAATGGTGTCTGCATTGCACGGAATGATTGTTTATGTGGAGGAAGGTGTCCCTTCCTGCACATAAACATTCAATAATGGTGATGTGTTACTTCTATGTGTGCTGCAGAATGCACGCCGCATACCACTGCTAAGAAATATATGGACAATTTGTTCCCTTCAGGGTCGGAGTGGCCTATTGAGCAATCAGGCAGTCCCCGGAATGGTTGGTTTGACAGATCAGTGTGTGAGCCAGTTTATTAGCAGCTTGTGGGCCTTTTTCATGGTAAGGTAGGCTGGTATTCACTTGGATTCCCTGATTTTACCACCAATATTGCTTATAGTAATCACAACTTAATGCAGTGCCCCAAAACACCCATACAGCGTGTGTTTACAAGTACAAAACTGTCCTGATTGGCAAATGTGGGGCACTTTTTATGCTATTTTGTCCGCTAATGGCACTACTTTTATTTTGGTGTCTGGGCCGATTTTTTGCCCCAGTCCAATTCTGGTTCTCTTCTTTTAGGCAGCCTGATTTGTTTGAATGTTCTGGGCATATGGGAAAAGATGATCTGACGTGGAGCACAACACGTTTCCTGTTATTGAGTAAAACTGATGGAGAAATCCAGAAACAGTGAAAAGATTGTGTGCCCCGGTACGTAAGCTTGAAAACAATGCCGTTTTTGGAGCCTGATAAGCTTTTATGTGAAGCCCAGAAGATATTTTTCATTCCACTTTTATAGGGTCAACATTTTAATCTAGTACGTCCAGTCTAGATAGATGTTCAGTTATTAAGTGACGATTTCATCTTACTCAGATTTTTTTTTTAAACAGTGTAGTTAAAATAAGACCTTCTAATAATGTTTGATTTTGTGAAGGTGTTTTATTATTATGCGACTGTTTTTTTATGGATTTGTACAATTTCGGAAATAACGACTATATGATGATGATTGACTAAAATAGAAACAATTTTCAAGGTTTCACATGCAAAATTGACCTATGTATGCCTGGTATCGTGGGCTATGTATGTGTGGTCTACCTGTATAAGCCTTGAATATATGAAATTATGTATTGCTTGCCAGACGTGGATCCGGAATATGACTTCATGTTGGTCAATAATGCGGTAGCCTGTGAAATACTCTTTTACTCCCTAGCACCGTATAGCAATGTATCATTTATTCTTGCTCGACCTGCTCTACGTCGTTATCTTTTTTTGACCTTACCCCATGGATCAGTTGCATCCTGGGTTTTTTACTGTGGAAGATACAGTGTTCCATATTTTATCATTTTTACTCTTTCTTATGAAGAGCCATCCACCAAACAACCTATGTTACCATTTCGAATCCTACACATGACTTGTTTGTGCATTTAACTTTGAAAATGCCATTTATTTATTTGTACTTTTGTGTTTTTGTACTATTCCAAGCGATATATCGTTTTGTAACTTAGGTGGAAATTCTGGCTGTATATATGCCGCATTTTGCAGGTACAAATGCAAAAGAATCTATCAGAGCCTGAAAACATAGTGAGGCATTTTAATCAGCCGGTTCCCAATCCCTTTCATCCAATCAATCAAATATTAAGATATGAAAAAAAAGGTGTTACCAAACAAAAAGGATTCCCTTGACTTGTTTCTGCATCTTAAATTTTTTTCAAATGCACTTTTTACATTGCTCTTTGACTATGCATTCTCTGGGCCAGATTTATTATAATACTGATTTGCTCCTACATCATGAATGGTGTTGCAAGGGCAACGCAGTGCTAAAGTCAGATGTACCAAGCAGTGCAAGGCCACCTTGTGTGGCCCTGTGTTGCTTTTTAACTCTAGAGTGACGCTGGCCAGTGCAAGGCTCCACCGTGCATTACTCTGCCCTGGGAAGGCGTTCCATGGGTGGAAATTTAGGCTCTGATTTATACTTTTTTTGCACCGAATTAGCGTCATGGTTTGACGCAAAAGAGGAGTAAAAGTGCAAAATGCAATTGTATTTTGTAAGTTTGCACCGCTTTCGCGTTAAAACATGACGCTAATGCGGCGCTAAAACAGCATATATATGGGCCTCAGTGTTCCCATGCATCCACCGATGAGTTTTGAGGCATTCCCAGATTTACCAAAACTGGCACAAGAGCGAGTATCCTTATTTCTCCTTGTTGTTTCATCTTTTTAAGTGTACTGCATTCTGCAGCACACTTTCAAAAATGAAAAAGTCTCAGAGGATTGTTTTTCTGCAGGAAGGTGAACCAGAAAATCAATCCTACTTGCAAAGGAGGCACACTTGCTGTATTGGGGTTAGGCAACAGGTTGTGCTCCAGTACAGGCAGAGAGGAGGAATGTGCCATAAATTGGTAAATACGACACATTCCGGCACTCTCCCTTTCATACAACCCAGCAAATGTCTTGCTGCATTGCGTGAAAGAATATTAAATCTGGCCCTGTCTTTTAAAACCAGGAGTTAACAAAAATGGGAATAATCTTGACAAGGTTATGTCTCTTATTTTGATGGCCATACCAAAGAAGCCGCAAATCAGGAATTTTATAAAAACCTTTATATTTTCAGTTTTCATGTTTTTATTTGTGCTGACATGTTTTTTAAACCAATTAAATAGTTATCATGTTAATAGATATGTTTCAGTTTGTTTACTGTTCTTCAGATATGCAAACCAAGTACTATCGCGGATCCCGCGCCCTTCCATCTCAAAAGATTCACAAAATGCAAGGCATTATTTTTATGCAAGTAAAGCAAGGGTTTATTTACTTATTTTTAATAATATAATGAATGCACAGAGCGGATTTAAGAAGGATTCAGTTTATATCACTAAATGTATTATTGCCAAAGAAGAGAACAATAGCTCAGTACATATAATCTCCCTCTCCCAGATACTATTCTAAGCCCCATGCGGGCTCAGCTTCATTCTCCTAACATGTCAGAAGGAAGCCAGACAGAGGCGGCACACCCCAGCAACAGGTTCATGGAATCCCAAAGGGTGTTTCCACTGACTTTTTGTGAGTCCTTTAATACCACATGGCCCAGAGAGAGCATTATTTTTTTTTTTCTGGTTGGAGCCTTCCAAATTGTTCATATTCAGGCCTGCATAGAAACATATAGAGCTTTGCAACAACTGTAATGAGAAATAGAGTAACTCCTTAATTTTGTTTGAAAACATTTCAGAGCAGTGGAGTAAGGCAAATAATATCCCCCCTAAACGCCCCCCTTGTACAATGTGGTTAGGGTCCCTTGCCACTCCCATATCTCAGAAATATTCACAGGACTTGAGTTAAATGGTCACCCGTGAATGGTGTCCCCTCAGAGTTGTAGGGGCTGCAGGGGGATCCGTTGCGCCACTGGCCAGAGGTTACCAATGATTAATCTTGGAACTAAGACAGTTTATGGGCAAATTTTCCTTTCATGTTCTTTCAACATAAGCAATTGGGGAATGGGAACTTGCTCTCATTTAAAAGCAGATTGTTATTGCGCTAAATGCTGTCTGCTGTGCAGACAGAGAACATTGAGAAGATGCTGTTGTACTCTGCAATTACGAGGCGGCGACAATGCTGCTGCATGTTTCCCACTAATCTGGTGGGCGTAAACCTCAGTTCCACCCACCAGTCCAGGGAGAATCTCTTAATGGGTCCGGCGGGGAGGTAGCCAGTGTGGCGGCAACCTCCCCATCAGAAGTTCAGCGGTTGGCTCAAGCCGTCCACTTAATTCCTAATGAGGCCCTGAATGTGGTGGGACCAAGGGATCTCCATTATAGGTTGGCTAGACTAGAGTGGGAGGTCGAATTATATGTATTTTATCGCTCCCACAAGAATCTTATCTGGAAAGCTAACACATTGCCGAAGGACGTCCACGTTTTTTTCACAATACTTTCCAATGCAATTGAACTGTTTCCACATCGTGCTTGATGGTACTTGCTGTGTATTTAAGGAGTTTGCTTTTTACCTGCTGGTTACACACCAGTCTGGTGAATTTGACCCACCATCTCAAGGCGATATAACATCCGGTGCTATATATTTTGCCAATGATCCAATATTGTGGACAGGTTATATTCAATTAGTAGATCAGATGGAAAAGGACAGAAATACCATGTATAGATTGGAAAGCAAGCGTTGATACTGGCTTGCCCTTCACTTTTTATCATAGTTGATTTCATTATTTGCTTTGGAAAATAGCACTTTGAGCAAAATGGCTTGACATCACTTTTGGTGTTGTGCAGGCTGATGCTATTTGGAGACCTTGTGCAGCCAATCATGTTAAAGACTTGGGAAAAACGTTTTTCTAATGGCAAAAAGTATAGTACATTCAAAGGAAATCATTTCCTGATGACACTAATTTCAATCTTAGAAGGGCAGCAACTGACAATCTATAGTGAAAGATTATTTAGTACAGAAACACTAACTTAAAAACATCCACTGCCAAACTGGCTGCCATACGTAGAGAAGTTTAGACATGAACACAAACTCACTATCAAGCACTTAGACACAAATCAGATAGGAATATGTTGAAAAGGAATTAAAGCAAGTTCTGCAATAGGTCAGATTGAGAAGTTTAAAGTAGGTATAAACAAGTAGCAGCAGTGGCAGCTCCTGATGTGGCACCCTATTCTTCCTCTTACATTATCTCAGTTGGGTTTCACAATTCCCATATGATCTGATGGTGTTTTGTGTTTATATTTTGAATGTTTTTTTTCCCCAAGCATTTAAGCAAAAATGAGGCTTTTCAAGGAGCCTCTAACTGCATACACGGCAGTGGGAAGCTGAGGCTTACTACAATGACTCTCGCTTGCCTAACTGGCATTTTTTCCCAATAGAGATGAGGGCTGGTCCTTCTTACAAACAATGTTCCCACTTCAAGACTGATCCATACAGTCCATCTGCAGTTCTGATAAGTGTACAAAAAGTAAATTATAGAGCGTTTTTTAAACAAGTGTTGCATGATGAAATTTCGCCCACCAAAATATTATCATACAAAAATATTGTGGTAAAAACATCGACCACAAAAATATCGAGGTTAAATACTTATACATTTAAAAAATATTGACATTCTAATGGTAAATACACTTATTTACAAATAATTAACATGACCACAATTAGAAATAAATATTACATTTCTTTTTTCATTTAAAAAAAAAAATGACATTAAAGCACCATGACTTATTATTAATATTTGTAATACAGATACCTGTATTATCAACATGTGTAATTAATTAAAAATAAATGTTATTAACTAAGGACTTTCAATAAATGTTTTATGCACATCAAAATAATTCTTCCAAAATGTATAATTGTCATTTATATTACAAACTAAAGCACCACTTTAACATGGCATTAGCAAACAATTCAATAAAATACTTAAACATGTTTTAAATGTATTTAATCATTATAATTAATATTTAAATATATATTAACAAATCACTGTTTTCAAAATACTGATAAAGAATTAAAAAAAACAAATATAATAATTGCAACAACACAATTTTTAAATATACATATGTATATATTTTAAATTTAATTTGTTCAAAGTATCCTAGAAAATACCACAATAAAGTGATATGTAGTAAAATAAATCTAATCCAAATCAATTAAAAACAAATAAAACATATTTGCGTGGCTGATTTACTAATCAAACTCTAACAAAAAGTGGTCTCACTTGCTAGGTCTGATTTACTATTTGAATCCCAATCCAAGAAAACAATTGGGAATTTCATACTTAGTAGGGGAGGATTTACTAATCTAACTATAGTTACTCTTCAAGCGCCAGTTTACTCTTCTAACTCCAGTCTGAGAAACAGTAAAGAAGGGCAAACTTGGGTGGGGGACTGATTTAATAAACTCTAACCTAAAAAGCAATTAGGAAAGAATACATGGGGCTTTTAAATTTTCTGTTCTAACCGTAGTTACACCAGTAACTCAAACCTAACAAACATTAAAGCAAGTGCATCTGTTGGGAGTTTGGGGTGCAGTGATTTACCATTCTAACTCAATTACAAAAACATTGAGGAAAGTATGTATATTGGGTGGAAGGGACCAGATTTAGCTCCAGTCCAACAAACATTAGAGGAAGTGCATGCACTGGGAAGGGGTGACCTCTATTATTCTAATTCCAATTCCATTCCAGTTCCAATTCAGTCTGGAAAACATTGGGAACATTGGGAAAAGTACTTATGTGAGGGGGCAAATTTACTATTTTATCTGTAGGCCGCAAATTATGGGGAAGCTGAATACACTGGGCGTAGGGGGAGTCAGATTTACTATTATAACCTCCATTGAACAAACATTCTGGACATTCATTGACAAGGTAAGAATTACCCCTCTAACTACACTCAAACATAAATGAAAGTGCACCTATTTGTAGAGCTGTCACATCCATTATTCTAACTCCAATCTAGCAAACATTTGAGAAAAGGAATACAATGGGTGAGGGAGTAGATTTACTTTTACAACTCAATGGTGAGAAACATTGGGAGAAAGTGTACTCATTGCAGTCCAACAAACGTTGGAGGGAAGTGTATGAATTGGTTGAAAGGGTGTTAATTTACTATTCAAAATTTAGTCCAACTAATCCTGGAGAAAGAGCATATTTCGGAGGGTTCTCACTCACTACAACCAAATAATATAAGTACCCATTTAAAAGCAAAAATGTAAATAAAGGCTTAAAAAGCCTAAATTCGACTACAAAATGTTAGCTTTTGAAGAAAACATTGCAAACATTACAAATGTATTTTTAAAATGTACAAATATAGCAGAACTGGTAAACAACTATCCAAACTATTAATTCAACAATAAAAAATACCCTCACTCGCCCATATTTTTTCAAAGCAAGAAAATAGCAATTTTCTCATATACATGTTTATTTTTTTATCAGTGATAAGTAAATAATTTAATGTTTAAAACATTTCCCACCAATTCCCTCAATATTCCTCACAAGCCAATGATAAAAAGTAGTATTTTTTTCAATTAATATATAACACATCATTCAAAAAGGTAAATAAATATCATTAGTACCTATTACGGCCGTGCTGAGCTGTCAGAGCAGAATAGACATCCCGTCCTCACTGCAAAGGTACGTGCAGTTTACCACAGCCAGACCGAACTGACCAAAACAGCCAGCACTTTGATGACAGCACGTTTAATGGGTACTCATGTTTTTCTTTAAGGCACATCTTCTAACCCCTCATAGACCAACCTCTCAGGGACCTGACCCATAGGGTGGGGGGGGCAAAAAAAAAGCAAGTGTGATAGACCACACTTGTTTTATTTTTTTTAATGAATCCTAGGTGACCGCATGGCAAAATTGGAAAAAAACATTTTTGGACCCCACCAGCGGGCCTCAGGGGTGAGGGTAGCCCTGCCCTTTCTCCTTTTGTTTATTTTTTCTCTTTTTTTGGGACTCAAGCTGAGTCCTGAGTCCCAGGATGTGCCAACACTTCCTGGCTGGCTCACAAAAAAAACAGTGCCACTCCACTATTCTACACTCGACTATACAGTATTCCACTGTAGGCTATTCCACTGTATGCAATTCCACTTTAAGGTAATCCACTCTATGCCATTACAGTGTAAATGACTCCAATTGCTCCATTGTATGACACTCGCACTCTATGCACTCCATTTTTCCACTCACTACTGTACTCTATGCAAATCCAATCCAAGGAAATTCCAAGAGGTCTGAAACCTCTCCATTGCGTCAGTATACAAATTAGGCTAGGTAGAGCATAACAAGGGTCTCCACAAACATAATGTGACATCTTGGAATGCTGCATTACATTTGCGGAAATAGGTACAAAGTGGATGTTGTTACACCTGGTACACCCTAAAGCATACTATGGGTTTTTACTTCTTTGGAAGCTACATAATCTTGTGTATATATTAACATGAAGGAGCATCAATGTTTTTCCGTGTGAAGAAATGAACTACATTATTAAGGTACCAGATACTATTGAAACTCCCTTAAGAACTTTGTTTAGGCATGAAATGAATTGAGTGTTTTTCAGCAATGAAAAAATCAAGATGCTTTGAGAAATAATTGAAGACTACTGGATCTGTTGTGACATATTTGACTGCCCTCCGACCTAGAATCGTTCAGGAAATTGCTGGCGTTTTTTCAGGATTTTCAGGTGTGCTGATGGTTTTTCAAAGGTGTCTAATGATGGTGTGTTTTAAAGGGCTATTGTGTACTCCCTTTAAACAGAAGGAGTCTTTCATAGTTTTGAAATCTCTGGTAAGGGAATGGGAGGAATTGTTTGATGCATGCAGCCGAGTACAGCCCAGACCCAGTCCTAGGCTCACTTTGCCACTGGAACCAAGCTGTACCGGACAGAAAAGCTATAACTAGGGCAAATCTGGTTCTCAGTTGCTTGTGTTCTGGTTCAGAAGGACCTAGTCTGGCAGTTCGTGCTGGATTGTTCCTGTAAAGAGCAGGGTCAAGACTGATTTGCATATGACTGGGTCCAAACTGAGATGTTACGGTGGGCAAAAAAATGATAGGCTGTAATGCAGCCGGAGCGCTAGCGAATGACTGAGATTAATTCAAACATTCCATCCACCATCTTGTTGTTTTTGCATTTGACACAAAAATACTTTACACATAGCCTCTAAACTAAGCCTGAATGCTTTTGTGCCAATTTAGTAACTTTTGTGGTTCATACTGACAGGGACTGTAGTTCTTGTTTGAAAAGTACCACCCCCTATTCAATCAACAACCCAATTTCTCAAACCTTGTTACATTAAAGTCCCCAAATTATGCTATTACACTACTTCACTTAATTATGTCCAATTTGCTGTAAACAACTACAGTAAACTGACGGAAACAAAGGAACAGAAAATGCTGTTGTTCCCAGTGCTACTGTTTAAATGCATCCTCACACTATAAATTGACTTAAGGATGAACTTCAGGCTAAAATACAGCACAGAATGATGGATTTGCATTTCGCATAATTACACATAATTTTGTGTGATTTTTCCATAATTTCACATAATTCAGCAGAAGCAAATTACAACAGCCCCATTGTACACTGTGAGGAATACATTTCAAAGAGGCGTATAAACCACTGCCACCACCATGATCTTGAATTAATATCCAAAAAATCAAGTAATGTCCATAAATCAACACAATTTTCATAATTTATTGATAAGAGTGTGAAGATCATGTATATCAGGTACAGTCAGTTCACAAAGTCCTTGAGAAGTAACTCTTGGGTTTTAAATTCATCACAAATGTATACCAGGCCAAATGAATAGCTATAAAAGCACATAAGCTTGTTATTCGGTTCCTACGAATCAAGTAGGACCGAGTATCCTGTCAACATAAACGTCAGCGTATAGGGACTCAGTCTGCATACACCATTAGGAAATGCTGACATGGTTTCTAGTTAGCTAACAGTGCCCATCTGAGCACCTAAACACAAGGTTACCAAATGATTTTGCAACCTTAAACAAAAAGGGCATTGTGGAAACAGATCTACCCTTTCATTGTCACTCAGCGTACCCAAGATTGGACACAAGAAAGATGCCAAAATGTATTTTAGAACATTTATTGAAACAATCTTACTCTTGCATTAAAATCATGAGCTGCAATTATTAGGAAAATGAGACAAAGCTTTGTAACAAGCATTATGAAAATGGTGAAGATGAACAGTTCAATCCTGGTAATGTTATTGTGTTGGTGCACTCCTATCTGTTACCACCTACACCATCAGGAGTTATCAAGAGCCCTGCCACATCAATTGGGATAGGCTGACCCACCCATACCTGGGTAAGATGTACCGGGAAGCCAGGAATCCAGTCTGGTGTAGTGCAGGCTATTGTCTTGTGAAAGGTAGAGGACAGAATTAGCACCAGAGTCAGCCAAACTGCATCTGGGACACTGTGTGCCTCGTTCCAGGATAATCTCAGCAGAAGTGCTCCTCTGCTGAATGTGGTGCAGAGGCAGTGTTTATAATACCAGCACCATTCATGTCACCCGGTGTCAGAGTTGCAGTCTTGATGCTACAATATTTCTGCAAATGTGGAAATGTCTTCATGGATAATCAGAATACTTAGGGTATTGCATTCTGTGTGCTTAGCCTTGGACGGAGTGTACAGACTAGGTGGCACCAATGCTTACAAGAATCCGGCTGCACGTACAGTGATTTCTCAATACATTATCACATGACTGAAAAGCCATGTAAAAGGTCACCATTAGGAAAAAAGGTAAGTTAAAATGTGCATTTTAAAAAGGAGGCACAAAGTGGACCCTATAGAGCTTTAAAACACCCCATAAGAGACAAAGTTCAAGCTAAAAAAAATAAGAATATTAAAGAAGCCTAAAATGTGTACATGAAAGAATATATGTCTAAAATATGGAATGCACTTCGATAATAAAATGAAATGCATATATTGAATATTCCCATTAAAAGCTAATAAAACTAATAAAAACATTTTGCTTGAAAACTAAGGACTGGATCTAAGTTTCCATGTCCAAAGTCAATGGGATCTAGGAAGAACCTCGCAACTTCAGATGACAGATCCACTGTGGCCTGAGAAGCAAATTCCAAAGAACGGATATGGCCAGATCCAGACAACTCAGCCGATGCTGAAGGCAAGACAGCCAATGGTGTAATCATCAGGTTAGAGCTACATTCCAGAAATCCAGGAGCCGAGGTGTCCATATCAACCAGAAGAGGTGGCTCATAGTACTCATCCAGCAGCAACGCAGCCTCATAGGACAACACCGAAGGTGGGTCCCCAATGAACTAAAATGCAGATTTTTGTACACAGATTGAACCAATTGCGTAGCCAAACACAGGTCCAGTGAACTCTCGAAAAAGCACATAAGACACAGAAACACAGGCTGCACACACTGTAACCATACGGGTCTAAATGTCAAAGACCAATTCATGTTCAATTTCTGGAGCAAGGACACTCCAAAATACTTTATCAAGCATGCATGCATGACACAGCAGGATGTGTGGCAGATTCATCACTATTTAGCCACGTGGTGGAACATCCATTGCAGAGCAGAAAGAGTACAACTAAAATAGTGATGACTAGAAAAAATCAGTATGCATCTGTAAACACTGGAAAACAATGAATGCAGGAAGCAAGATAATACTCCAAATACAGTCTAGAATATGCTCATCGAGGCAGATCTAACATCTTTAAAAAAGTGTACCACTCAAGAGGTATTGGATAAGTTAAACATCAGGTGATATTCACCAAAATGGTGCAGCAAATTAGTGCTCAATAGCGATTGGCCTTCAGCAGAAGACTTTGCAACTTGGAGATCAAAAGTCTCTCTAACACATGTTAAAGACACAGCCTTCTGAAACAATAAGGCTTTCAGTTGGCTCAACTTCTCAAAGTTCACACTGAAAAATAGGGATGGAAGGCTTTATGTGTGGGTGGAAATAACACATTGCTAGAGCAGGTCACAACTCTGGAGACCGCCACCACATATGGGACACCTGGTTTCAACCTACAACAGCCTTTGTCATTCAGAACTGAATAACTCCCATTCAAGAGTAATTGGAACACTGGGTGAAGCAAGGGGACTGGCGTACCTTTCAGATAACACGCCAGATTTGCAATGGATGCATTACATGCACCATGACGGGTTACCTCTTTACAAAGTAATGAATGGCCAAACAACAGTTCACATTTGTTTCTACTAAAGAAGACTTCAGTTTCCCTATGTACACTTCTTTTTCATGAGGTAAAACCCAGGACTCATGAACAAAACTATCCCTCATATATTCATATCTGCCTACCTGATAATGTTTCAAGCAAGATGTAAAAGAAATTTAGATATTGGCAAAAATATAAATCCATGATTTAAACACACAGCAGTAGGCGTTTCACCTACTGAAAGGGGTAATTTTTCTAGATGCTCAATGTTCAACATGGTGTAAATTGCATCTTCTTTTCCCATAAGTCTATGTATGCATGATAAATTAAATGGTGAAAACAACTCTGTTGTGTTCAGATATTTCCATGATACACAGTTTGATTTCAAAACCTGCAATGTCCAACTCAATTGCAGAATCAATCTCAACTGGTTCTCTCCATGTTGAAAGACAGACATATTATTTTGTATGATACGAATGCAGATGACACAATATACCGTGGTCCACAACAGCCAATGATTATTCTCAATATTCATTGTCAATCTGTTTTAATCGTTCAGCAGCATGTTACTGGGAAACTTTCCAAATCTCATTATATAAGGCATGAAGAAATCATTTTTGACATTCTGTTCCAAGGACATAACAAGAAATCTTATAAATCCATGTCATCAGAAAGGAGAGATAGGTCTTCTTTTCCTGAAGCTAATGTGGAATATTGTAACCATTGTGACACACTGTACTGTACGTGGTAACCATCTCTGAATGTTGTGACTGAAAGTACCAGGAGTATCAGGAGTCTGGTCTGCTAGACTTAAAACCCAGAGTGGAATTTAAAAAACGTGCATGACAACCATAAGTGTCGGCAGACCACACTAACTACCAGTCTGGATTTGAAATTGAAGATTACATTTGTGAATCATTATTATGTCATTTAATAGCTCTTCTTTATAGTTTCCTTAACATTACCAATTGTCAAAACGTGCAATGGAGAGTATGCTAGGTATATTCATCTCTTTAATTTTAGCTAGAGCCATGCATGTTGTATGTTGCATTCTTGTGTTCAGGAAAATCATTTGTGTAGGTATTAGATAGGCTCTAAAGAAAGTATCTGTACCCTGTAAGTGCCAATGGCGTGCTCCTAAATCAGTTTTTTCAATCAATATTATTTTTTCAATATTCATAACCCTGTAGGGTCAGCTCAGATATAAATGAGTATGAATACATCAATTTGGTTTGGGTCAACACGTTTTTCTTCGCTGAGGAAGTAATAAGTTTATAATAATAGGAATTCTGGTCTATGGGACTGTGCCCTGAAAAATATGCAAACCTTTGTATGTATGATTTAGAACTATCACCTCATGTTCTCATTGTGTGTAATTAAAAAATCCATGGAGAGAACTAGCTCTGTATAAATAGTAATTGAGCATAATGATGATAACAAAACATTTTAACATAATTAGCAGAAATCAAATACAAATACTCATTTTCAAATAGAGAGTAGCTTTCCAATTCGGAGAGCATACATCTCACTGTGGTCACATCCCATTTATCGGAAGTAGCACCTGGAATGATGATGTCATCCATAGGAATACTGAAAACATACAGCATCTGTAAAGTTTCTGTAAGACAACAAATAGCAAATAGGACCTTATCTCACACAATCCCATCAGAGATGGGAAATGCAGAAATGTTCACAAAGGACAGGTCTGTCTGCAACATATGTGAGGAAAAATGAGGCTTCAGCACTTTGGCTACCAGTTCAGGAGCAGTGCATTCTATAAGAAAATGTCCACTTAACATCAAGAAGAAAACTGTAACAAATCCAATCCAAATAAAATGGAAAAATGGGAAATCAAAATGTAGGACCATGGAGTGATCAGATGAGCCTTTTTTAGCCAAGCAAGAAAAGCACGTACTCCATGCAAAGAAGTGTGTGAACAATTTGAAGAAAATTCATCAGTGTCGATAAAGTAACCAGAGGCAGTCTGTGCACAAACGAGGACCTCACATGGTAATAGAGAACTGGTGAAACACAATTTTATTGTTGGAAACAGAGGTTGACGACAGTAAACTCAAATCAGGAGCATGTCCTGTATTGGGAGTAGCAATAGACCCTAAAGGAAATTCAGTGCTACTTGTGTTACTTAAGGAAGCATATAACTATCATGAGCCCTTTTGATCTATTGTATGGGACTCACCACATGGTGTAGCTTTATCAGATCAATTGAAAAAAAGCTTTTGTTTTTACGACCATCAAGCGGAGTAAAAATCACAGTTCTTGTACCTTGAATTCCTAGGACTGGCACTGGTGCTCTTATGATGGGCCAAATTTACTTTTTATCGATAATCTTCTCTCGAACAAGATACACAACCTTTGGAATCCAACTGTAAGATGCTGGTTGCTCCTTCACTTTATCAGTGGCACAACATTCAATCATTTCATTTGAGTGCTTGTCACAGAAGTTATGGAATTCCTCTAAGACCCAAAATGTTCATTTAGGTAAAAAGTTGTGTCTGCCACCGCAGTGCCATGATTATTGAAATCTGGGACGTACCTCTGAATGCCCAAAAGGACCTCATAGGGGCTTGGTATCCCAAAGATTATTTAAAACTCTCTAGACTCTGTACAAGTAATGGATCCAACTAGGACCTGAACCTAATAATCTAGCTAGTAAGGACTGCTTTAAGTCATGGTGCTTCCCTTCCACTATCTAATTTCCCTCAGGATGATAGGGGAAAGAGTAATGCACAGTAAAACCCAGGGTTCCCATGGTATCTCAGTAAGTCTTAAAGGCAAACACAGGACCCTGTTTCTAGTGGAATGTCACTTCTGTATATGTCCTCACAAAGATTTGCAAATCTTTAATAACAGTTTGAGAAACAGCTGATCGCTGTGGCCACACCCTTAGGAATCTAGAACATGAATCTATGGCTAGGAGAATGCATTTAAATGCACCAATAGAGTTTGAGGGTCTGTAATGATCTAAAATACACATTGGCGGGGTTTATTTGAAACTGAGAGTGGTGTCTGTGGTGGGCAAACAGTGGTGGAGCTCTTATTTTGTTAACAAATGTCACAGGAGAGGACATATTGTTTCATCTGCTTGTATAGAGCATACCACCAATAGTACTTATGAAGTACAGAAACTGTTGCTGCCACACCAGAATATGCTGACTTCAACCCCTTATGGGCACCTATAAATAGTTCTAGCCTGCATTTCTGGTTGGGTATCACTTCATCACCCACCTTGGGAATGAGGACAAAAGGAATATTTTGGGAATTCAAAGTTAGGAATATTTTGCTGGATATTTCTTAGTTAAAGGATTGACACTGCATGAAGTAGTGACTGTAGCCATGTTGTCATCATCCATCCTAGTATGAGAACAAATAATTGCAGCTACTATAACTGTTTGGTCTGCTGCTTTTGAAGCTTCATCAGCCAGAGAATTCCCTACAATGTAAATTCCAACACTTCAGTGACTCAATGAATGATTTAAATGAGCCCATGGCAAGCAATCTTCAAGATGCACCATTGCTCCCCTAAGCAGTTTATGTTTGATAGTATTCCCTTTAGAACCTCTGAATCCATTCAAGTGCCAATAATGCAAGATTTCATTATAACAGTGGACACAATAGTATTAATCACACTTAATCAGTGTGGGGAATTCAGGATCCATATTCCCTAGTGCTAAAATCAGTGCTTTTATTTCAGCCAGCTGGGCTGTTCAATTCTCTAGAGATTGTGTAAACATTATTATTGACTGCTATTCGCCATTTTTCATGACACCATGTCCTGCTGCACAAGACTACTGCTGTTTGGTGCCAATTGCAGACTGAAAAGCCAATGCCATCCCACACCAGCACCCTCGGAATGTGCAATGTCTGCAGAGCAGACAATGCGCATTCTGATCTGGCAGGAGAGGCTCTGCATGGCCCACAACATGGTCAGAGGCCGTGCAGGGGCCCCCCATGGGCCCCCAGCACGGGCTTACTGCCTGCCTTTTCATGGTGGTGCAGCCGCCATGGAAATGCTGGCATAAAGTGGAGTTGTGATCAGCACAGGAGTGCCAAACTTGGCACTGCCGTGGCTGACCATGACTCCAACCGCTGCCAAGCCGTTGGGATCTATGATTCTGGCAGTGGTGGTGGGCTCCTGGCGGTCCAAAGACCGGAAGTGCAGTGGTTTGACTGCCACCGCGAGTTTGGCCGTCCTTGGACTCCCAAACTCATAATCATGTCTGTAGTCTACATCAGAAGCTGACAGGGAAGGGGCCCACTGTATCCATCTTGGATGTAAGGCTTTCGTGTTAGGAACCCTTGCTCTGGTGACAGCCTCTAAGGTTGGAACGGGCCTTACAACAATTATGCTTTTCCCAGAGCTAATGGCCTTTCATTTATAAGAGCCATGTGAACTGCAGTCAATATTTTTCCACTGGATGCAAAATGCATTTCGGCATTAGAATATAAATGCAGTTTACATGCAATAGGCACTGTGTCTCCTTTGTTGAAGATAACATATGTATAGCCAGTGGATCCTGCAATATTGTGTATCACTTGATTTGTTACGTTACTTAACACAAGCGTGTAAGTGTCTGAATGCAATCATGTCCGTTTGCAATGATGTGAGTTTTTGTGTATATTTAGATGTCCAATGTCTATTTCAAAAGTTTAAATGAATTAAATCATGCAACGGGCTAACCCGCTGTACATAATCTGGTATGTATGTTCTGCCACCATTTAGAATGCCTAACAATCACTAGAGTTTCTTTATGGTTTTTAGTAGTTACACAAGAGCACACCTCTAAGAAAAGCAAGGCAAACTCATGCCTCCATTGGACAGTTCCCATCCCAAAAACAGGACACCACGAAAAGTAAATGTTGATTTTTGGAAAGTAAAATTGATATTACTCTGTCAGCAAACAATCAGGACTTTTCTTATACCCCTTAGGAAGTCAAACAAACGTAATTTTGACCTTATAGTGCTGAAGGCAGTTAGATTTCTGCTTTCAGATGCTATATTTTGAAAGAAAAAACCATTGGAAAAGTCCAATGTTGTTTTATATTTTTTATGGACTATGTTGTTCATTGAGGCTACACTGTGTAAGTTTTGCATTGCAAAGCCGCATGTGTGATTGTTTAAATGTATGTAGTCTAAGAATATGTGTAGGAATGATCTGGGTTAATGACAGGAAAAAGAGAATTATTCCTAGGAGACATGCAGGGTTCAAGTATTTCCTGGTATTCAAGCTGTGAGAGGATTTTGTTGTAGTTGGACTCTCTCTCCAAGGCAAGACTGCTGGTTCAGGGATGACAGCACTTTTGTTTGTTGGCAAATGAGTCACTTCTACAACAAGTTGCAACTATCGGCTCAACCATGCCAGCTCACAAGCAGACCCTCAACAAAAACCCAAACAGTGAAAGGTGCTTTCTGACAGCCTTATGCATGTATTCTAGAGTGTGACATCTCAGGGGAGTCGTGGTGGAATGGAAGTTATCCTTTTCTCACAGTATCAATGTCTCACTCACCCCCAGCCAATGAAGGAGAGCAGGAGAGTTTTCTATATATTTATTGAAAAGACTGCAATCTACTGTAAAATGCATGAGCTGCAATAATTCAGATGATGAACAATAAATAAGCATATTTGTGAAGATGAGAGTCGTGAATACAAAGTCCCCCACCATCTTGTCATAAACATGAGATGTAAAATCCCTAGCATAGAGAACCTAATCGCTAACGTAATGGGAGATAGACATGATAAACCTAATCTGCCAGTACCATGTCCATGTGAAGCACCCCCCCAACCCTCGTTATTCTGGAATGAGGTCTCCAGGTCAGACCCCGTGGTGACACAAAGCTGATTTCTGCAGCAAGGTGACATGTAGCATGGATGGCATCTGGAAGGAAATCCTCTGATAACCTTATCTGTGTGAGATGTATTTATACAGATCATGTACGGCCCCTGAATCAGGTATTTTCCCAAATAAATGATAAGGAGGCAGACCTGTAGCGGCAATTATGTAAAACAATCCTCAACAAGTGTACGTCATGTTCCTGTCACATGCAAGTGAGAAAAGGACATGATGTGAATACCTATGTTCATCACTTGATCATGACACTGATACTGACACCTTTAAAGAATGGCACTGATAATGCAAATCAAAACATTTTTATAACTATAAACAATGGCAGCCATCTTAAAATAAATAATAAAATAAATGGACTAAAGCAGACGAAGCTAAGTAGGTGAGGGGCACAGGCCTGCAAGCCAAAGGGCTAAGCTATTCTCTTGAATCCCAATAAAAACTAAATTGGATTCACCACAGTTTCCCTCACTGGACCTTTTGCTTCATGTTTAATTAAATATTGTGGTTGCACCTGTGGACTAGAGCGTATAGATATTATATAGTAAGGGAAACCTTTACCTCAACCTACATTATTGTGGTATAATGCCAGGGCTTGTGCAGGAGCCCAGTCTTCTGCATTCGCCCATTTAACTGCTTTAGGAACAAGAACTGAGTAGGAAGGTAGTATTGTATCTTCTCCTTGGGGGACTTTAAACTCAGACGGCCAATCTACCTCATCCAGGAGAATGTCTTCAGTATATGTTTGTTTTTCCCACAAAATCACTTTATCAGTGTGTGGTATGTTGCCCTCAATTTGAATGTCCACTTCATAGAATCTGTCTGGAGGCCAAACCCCCTGGTCAGGTGTTTTAACATGTATGGATTTACTAGTTGCTCTCGAAACCAGAAACTCTTGAAGATCCGGGTAAACTATTGTGACCTTTGCTGCACTGTTTAGCAGTTTCAATACCCATGTCTTGTTGAGAAGGAGTCTTCTCAGTAGGTGTGGCATATTTAACAGAAATACAAGCCAATTTCTTCTTTCGGAATTGAGGTTTTGTTGTAGAAGTTTCTCTTCCTTTCATAGGATTCTGTTAGATGAGGTTTGTGAGTCCATTTTTGGTTTCACATACCCTTCGTGCCTGCGCTCGGACCATCCTTCTCTCTCAGAACATATGTCTGGTAAGTTTTGAAAGGAACAGGAAGGGCATGTATCAGTATACTGATACCGGTAAGGCTCTATCACTGTTACACCTTTTTTTAGTGGGCTCTGGTGGGCTCAAGTTGAGAAGTTCCACCGGTGTTTTTATTTTACCCTTATTTTTGTTGTTTGTCGCGACACTTTGTAGAGGACCCAGGTGCCTGTTTGGAATTATCTTGGTCAGATTTGCCTATAAAGTGTGACTTATTAGTCCTGGACATGCACAAGATAACAGTACTCGCCCCCCAAGTACAGGAACGGAATAACTAACTGCATCAGGTGTACAAAGATGGGCAAGAAGGAAGGAACAATCTAAGGACAAATCATCAACAACCAACTAGTAGTGACTCCCTCAACCACAAACTTAAACATGACACAAATCCAAATATTAAATAAAGAATTGTCCTTCTGCCCTATGACTAAGTGGGTTCTGGTACAAACCAAGATTGACCTGTACAAGTTCACTAGAAGACTGAACGTACAATCCTTTTTCTTAGAAAAAAACAGCCCACAAGCTGACACAGTGTAATACAACCTACAACTAGCAAGGCTGAAATGTCAAAAGCACAAATTATACAACGGAATGTTCTATATATATGATATTACTTTCTTAGAAAAGTCAGCTGCTTGTATGACTCGCCTACAGCACAGGTCACTTGCGGGGGGTTTCCTATCTTATGCGTTCCCCGTCAACCGAGGGACACGGCAGGGATATCCACTATCGCCACTGCTGTTTCTCTTAGCTGTTGAACCTTTAGCAATGCTTCTACACAGAAATCCCGCCATAGCCAGTGTTGTTATCCCGGTTGGTCGCTCTGTGATTTATCTATATGTCGACGACATATTACTTACACTCACAGATCTTACTCACTCCCTTCCAGCCCTATGGGTGATCCTGACAGAATTTGAGGTACTCTCGGGATACAAAATTGACTGGGACAAGAGCGATGCCCTTCCTTTGACCGCAGTGACCACAAGCGTGGTCATGGAGGACTTCCCTCTCTCCTGGAAAAGCTCAGCCTTAAATACCTAGGGATTCTCCTCAACAAGGGCTTGGATCATACGATACGCGACAATTTGGAACCTCTGCTTCTCAGCACCCAACAAGACTTTGCAAAGTGGTCCCAGCTAGGACTCTCTCTCTGGGGAAGGGTACAAGCGGTCCGAATGGTGACATTACCCCACTATACTTACGTTCTTGGGATGCTACCATTACAAGTACCATTGCCAATGTTGTGGAGGGTGGATGCCTGCATACGAAAATTTGTATGGGGCTCTATGCGGCAGAGGCTGTCCAAGATCACGCTCCTCGCGTGCAGAGAATGTGGAGGTCTGGGTTTGCCCTCTGTGGAACACTATGCATTGGTGCTTCATCTGTTGCAGCTGGCCTTCCTGCTCCCGGGCAAACCGGATCCACCCCTATGGTACCAGAGAGAATAAGCTCTCTTGAATGAATCAAAAGGCCTGGAGGTGCTATATGGCACCAAGGCCTCCACGTCACAATCTACCCATCGAAGTGGTGCAGGCCATGCTATACTTATGGCGTCCAGCCCTCCGCCTTTTAGGAATCGGCCCTCAGATTCACACCCATGCACCACTTTGGAACAATATTGGCTTACAGATAGGCAGATAAATGATTGACTGGGCTGGATGCGAACAAGGGGTATCTTCACTGTTGAACACCTCCTTGAAAACGGCCTCCGGAAGACGTTCCCGGCTTTACAGGCTGAATATAACCTCCCTGCCCACTATTCCTGGCAATATCAACAGCTTTCTTATTGTATCGTATGGGTTCTCACCCGCTGACATTGCATCATTCAGTGGTACTTGATTATTTGCGAACTTGATGCTCTTTTCGCGGCCATGCATAAATTACTGAATCAACACCTTTTCTCTTTACCTCTTCTTTTATCTCTTAAGGCAAAATGGCAAACACATGGGCGGGTAGACTATTTTGTAGAAGATTGGACTACACTCATAGAGGTTAGGGGAAAAGGGGCCCATGAAGCACAAATGAAATGTAGTCTCTTTTAAATCCCTGCACGATTGGTACTGGACACCCTTGAAGCTCAGATCTGCTGGCCTTCTGCCCCACGTACAATGTTGGCATTGCCCTCACCCACGCTGTGACCTCCAGCATATACTATATAACTGTCCAACCATACAGCCGTACTGGGAGGCAGTTGGGGACACAATAATGGAGGTCCTGCCTTTACCTATTACTCTCCCAGCATCCTTTCATCTGTGTGACTATGGTGAAGCCAGTGACATGTCTTGCACGCAACTCCGTCTACCATATACGGCATTGGCCATGGATAAACTCTGTATCCTACAACACTGGAGAGTGGCAACCCCCCCCTCCCATGATGAGTGGCTCTCCTCAATGTTCCAAACTGCTACCCCTCACCCCGCTCTCGTAATTTCCATTCCCTTCCATTCCTCTTTTACATATTTTTACCTCTTTCCCAAGCCACCTCTCCTCTCTTCTTTCTTTCCTCCCTCCTCTTCTACCTTTCCCCCACAACGGCCGATGGACCCTCCATTATACATTCTACATCTTATATCACAAGGTGGTTTAAGGTCCCACTATCATGGGCTGAGGACTCTCCATGGTCAGTATTGTCCACCCGACGCCCTGGCTCCCTCTGCAGTGTTGTCACAGCTCGCCACGTACATTGTTTCTTGTTTCTTTGCGGTCTCTGCGATAAAGTGCTCACCCTCTTGCTAGGGACTGATCTCCCAGACCCACACATTTGTGATACTCATAGAAGCACGCCGAGGTACCATGCCCTAACTTCTCTTCAGGTTTTGATCAGACATACTAACATATAGTGACCCGCTCCCCACTTCGGAAGGAAGTACTGAACTGGGACTAGATTCATGGATCCATGTATAAATGTTCTTAACTGCTGTGGGCATGTTCCCCGTAGAGGGTGATTGTATTCCACGGATTCCCCTACTTTTGGATCAGCCGATCATGGCTATTACACCATAGGGCGTGCATTATTGTGTATGTAAAGTCCGTGCTGTTCTTTTTGTATTGTCATTGCCTTATGGGATGTTATTTTTCTATGCTTACTTCTCAATAATATATATATATGTATTGATAATGAAATGATGGGAGAAACATGTGCTGCAAAAAACACCATAATAGCAATTTAAAAGCAGAAGAACAATCAGAAATGCCAAATAAACCCCATGCACATATAAGATCTCCAATATGTTCAACCATGCAGATAATTAAAAATATTTCTCCTTCAACAAGAAGCATTATGAGAAGCAGATTGTTGCAAGACACAGAAGTAATGTAAGGTCAAGGGCAGTGCTATCTCAATTTAGAAAACAGGGGGCCATATGTATGAAAACTGGGGTTTGCGAATCGCAAATAGCAATTTTTAAGAAATCGCTAGTTCCTAGTCGCAAGTGGCCATGTAACAAACTTGCGATTCGGAATTAGCGATTTCTTAAAAATCGCTATTTGTGGTTTGCGAGGCCCATTTACCGAATTGCAATTTGCATTCTCGCAATTTTGCGATTCGGTAAGAAATCGCAAATTGCGCGAAAGTTCGAGAATGCACACCTGGAGGAGCCTGATGACATCACCAGCAGGAAATGAGTCATCCCAGGCAGTTTCAGGTGCCACACCCAAACCAGCATCCTGAGAGAGAGAAGCCCAGCCACATAGAGCAGCACTCAGCAGGAGCAGAAACACCTGAGCCAGGATGGAGACCCCAGGAACATCACAGGAGAAGCAGGAGAGGAAGCGCAAGCTCAAGTTTAGTGAACAGGTGCTGGAGGTACTGACTAAAGAGGTTGTGAGGAGCCATGACCGCCTGTTTGGGAAATCTTCACTCCAGGTTCCTGAGAGCGAAAAAAAGAAGGTTATGGCTGGACATCCAGGGAAAAATCTGCACCATTGGAGTGCCACAGCGCTCCATAGAGGAAATTAAGAAAAGGTGGTACGACCTGCGCTCCCGGGCAAAGGAGAGGGTGGCAAGGAGACTTGCAGAGGCCAGGGGTACAGGTGGCGGACCACCAACAGAAACACCATCCGCACCACTGGAGGACCTGGTGGAATCCACACTCCTCCCAGAAGCTGTGACAGGGGTCACAGATATCGACACCTCCGGTCAACCGAGTACCAGCCAAGGTAAGTGCAATGTTGTTTGTGAACCCAATATGTGTATGCACAAAAGCCCCTTAGGAATTAGCATGTAATGTGAAGTAGTGTGTGAAGTAGTCCAGTCCACATCTTAGAAGCAGCACAACAATGCATTATGGGAGTTGCGGTCCACAAACTAGTACAGACAGAAGCATAACAATGTAATGAAGCATAGTGACACCCAAGGTAACACAACACACAAAACACCATGTAGAGCAGTACCTGTACCTTTATTGCCATTTTCAGACAGATAATGTAACATACAGAACTGACATGCTGCATATTGTTGTTGCAGGTGGGCCAGGCCCAGCAGCCACACACAGTCCATGTGTAGGGGAGACGGACACCCAGCAGCCCTCTGACACCAACGCCAGTGGGTCCCTCCACATCTCCACTGTGCGCCACAGGCCCAGGGCACTACCACTGCCAGACTTCAGCTGCAACTCGGATGTGCAGCAGGAGGAGCCAAGCACACTGTCTGCACCAGACAGGCACACCCAGATACTGGAGGGCAGGGGTCAGCCAGCACAACGTAGGAGTGCCACAGTGTCCCAGCAGCAACCTCATGAGGCAGGTGAGGGTCCGTCCTTGTTCGGGGGCCTTGAGGCTGCTATGTTGCAGCAACAGCGCCTGCAAAACAAGCACATACTTAGTTTGGACCGGAACCTGCGAGTCCACAATAGACACATGATGGGCCTGCATCGGCAACTGGACACACTGAACAGCAACATCACACAGCTGCGTGAGGGGCAGGTGCAGGCTTCAGAGGACACTAGGGACCTTACTAGTGCAGTGCGTGACCTCTGCCAGGAGCTGCGCCATGAAAGGGTTAGCCGGCGCAGACAGGAACACCGATTCAGGACAATGTTTGGCAGCTACTGCAGGTCCTCCAACAGGATGGCGAACTCCACAGCACTCATTGCCCGTCGCGCTGTGGCGGCACAAGTGGAGGCTGCACACACCAGCAGGGACGTGGTCCAGGGCCTTGTGCACATCACTAATGTGATTGAACATTTCATGGGACAGAGATCTGCCACTCCCAGTGAGGTAGCCTTTGGGGACACTGAGGACAGTTCTAGCCTCAGTAGTGTGGCCATACCTGCAGCAGACATCAGACGGCGCAGTGCCAGGCACAGCACTGGCACTGAAGGTGACATTCAAGGTGCCAGTGAGTTAACTGGGCACCCGAGTGGTGTGCGTGGGAGGAGAAAGTGACTCTTGCCGCAATTACACTGGTGTTGCCACTATGATGTAATAGTGCGTGACTCAGTTCTTTTGTTAATTTTAGTTTTTTACATCACCTGTTTACTTTATTTATCACTCATTCATTACCTGATGTAAGGTAACAAATTTCTATCACTACAGGTACAGTTGTCAGTGGATTTTTGTCATTCAAACTCACGTCTGAAATGGTTGTGTGTGATGTCGGAACGCCTTTGCCTTCCCTCTGCTGCACTGGTCCTGTCTGCTGGCTGTAGAGGTAGTATGGGATCGTCATCCTCATCTGATTCAGTGACACTGATTTCTATAGGTATGCCCCTGGTTGTAGCTACATTGTGCAAGATTGCACAAGTAGCCACTATTCTACATGTGGTTTCTGGACTGTACTGTTGTGCTCCTCCACTTTTGTGGAGGCAACGGAAGCGACTCTTCAACAGGCCAAATGTGCGCTCCACAACGTTGAGGGTTGCCCTGTGTGCTGCATTGTATCTCCGTTCTTCTGGTGTTGCGGGATTGAGGTAGGGCGTCATCATGTAGGTGCGCACTGCGTAGGCACTGTCTCCTGGAAGGGACAGAAGGTGTGATGAGTAACTCAGCCATCTGACATGGTTTTGTCATCTATGCGCCAGTGTACAGAGTGACATTACCTAGTAGATATCCTTCACCAAACTATCTAGCAGTCTTGTGTGAATCCCGCTGTGGCGAAAGATGTAAGAATCATGTGTGCTCACTGGGTACCTGGCCACGAGATCAGTTATGATATAGGAGGCATTGCATATCACCTGTATATTCATGGAATGTTGGTATTTACGGTTTCGGTACACATACTCTGTGACTGCTGGTGGACTGATTGCCACATGTGTGCCATCTATGGCACCTAGGACGTGGGGGAACTGTGCTATCTGGTAGAAATCAATTTTTGTCTGCTGTATTTCCTGTGGGGTGTGGGGGAATCTGATGTACTGTTGGAGTTTTCTTAGCATGGAGTTGATAAATGCATTGAAAAATCTGGAGAGGGTACTCTGTGACACCCCCCCCAGCCGCTGCCATGACCCCTTGATAGCTCCAAGAGGCGAGTAGCTGTAGGGAGCATAATACCTGCACATGGGTGGGTATGCTGTGAGTCCTTAGTTTTCTGCGCTGCAGTATGGGTTGTAGCTCAGCTATCAGATCAAGTATCATGTCTGAGTTCAACCTATACCTCTCAAATATTTCCTCGTCTGTCAGGTCAAATAGTGTAATGCACACTCTGAAAATGCGCTCCTGTCTCCTCCTCCCTCTCCTCAAACCTGCCAAGATCCTCATCCTCCTCGCCATGACGTAGAGTGCAGCTATTGTGGAAAAGAGTCTGAGGCATTCTGGTCCTCTTTATAGAGGTTACACCTGGTTACCACCTGGTTTCACTTAGTGGTATTTTGCATGTGCAAAGTGCCATTCTGCGAAAAATCGCTAATTGCGATTTTTTGATGCATCTATTTGCGATTTGGATTTTGTGAATCACATTTTGCGCCTCGCAATTTCCTACTGGAAATACTGAATCGCAAAATGCGACTCGCAAAACCAGGGCGCACCACAAAAAATCGACATTTTTGCGATTTCTTATTTTTGGTCTGCGAATGCCTTTCATGCATCGCAGACCACGTTTTTGCACTCACAAATGGCCTATTTTTGCGATTCGCACCGTTTGCGAGTGCAAAAACTTTTCATACATCTGGCCCATAATTACAAGCTGCGTGAGTATTTCAAAATGTAGAGAACTCTATGCTGCAAGAATGAAAACATCAACTCAGGGAAAGGTGGTATTTTTGGAAAACATTTAGGGGGTCATTCTGACCCTGGCGGTAATTACCGCCATGGCGGAGGTCGGCGGTAGCACCGCCAACAGGCTGGCGGTGCACCGCTGGGCATTCTGACCGCGGCGGTTCAGCCGCGGCCAGAAACGGAAAGTCGGCTGTACACCGCTGCCCTTGAGAATCCTCCATGGCGGCGGAGCGCGCTCCGCCGCCATGGGGATTCTGACACCCCCTACCGCCATCCTGTTCCTGGCGAGTCTCCCGCCAGGAACAGGATGGCGGTAGGGGGTGCCGCGGGGCCCCTGGGGGCCCCTGCAGTGCCCATGCCAATGGCATGGGCACTGCAGGGGCCCCCGTAAGAGGGCCCCACGAAGAATTTCAGTGTCTGCTTTGCAGACACTGAAATTCGCGACGGGTGCAACTGCACCCGTCGCACCTTCCCACTCCGCCGGCTCCATTCTGAGCCGGCGTCCTCGTGGGAAGGGTGTTTCCCGCTGGGCTGGCGGGCGGACTTTCGGCGGTCGCCCGCCAGCCCAGTGGGAAACCCAGAATGACCGCCGCGGTCTTTTGACCGCGGTACGGTCTTCTGGCGGTTCCCGCTTGGCGGGCGGCGGCATTTAGGAGACAATAACATCTAGTTTAATACGTACTTGTGAGATGCAGGTAGCTATATGTACTGAAATCAGTGCATTAACAGTGGGTGTATCCACACTATGTGGAATAATGAATGCTGATGGATGTGATGGCCAACGTCAGGATAACATTTAAATAGTAGACTGCAAGGCTTTGGTATATCTGCTACAAGTCTTTATCTCTGAACTTACAAGTGGAACTAGGACATTTTCGTGGAGATGTTGTTGAGGATCCACCAAAATTAGTAATGTGCTGGATGAAATGGAAAATAGACATGCAAGAAGTGCTGAGGGAGATCTTGTTCAAGAAATTGAAGAGATATCAAACCACAGCAGTTTGTTGTGCAAGAACTGGGTACTTTAAAACACTGTTCCAGACAACCTACATGCAAGTAATACACCAGTACTTAGTGACAGGGCAACAGGAATAAAAGGATAAGAAGAGTAACACATTATTAAAGCTATAATTGTCATTTTACCTCTGTGTTTATTTTGTAAGTATAATTTCAAAGGGAAAATAATATCTACACAAGATTTGATTATAGTTATATTTTAATTTACAAAATGTTACTTTAAAGAAAAACATAACTTTGTTCTTTAATGTCTTGTGGAAAAATCAGGAAGAAATATTGCTTACAATATAAAAGTCATACTCTGTGGAAGACAAAATGTCAGTATTGCAAATACTTACTTTCAAAGTAGTTGTTGATGATTTGTGCTCTAATAACATTTGCAACCTTGGCTCTATTGGTACTGCTTCTTGATGTTGTGAATGAGGTGGAAGTATTTCATCACCATCACTATTGCCCTCTAACATTTCTATAGGCAGGCCTCTTTGTGTTGCTGCAGTATGCAACATAGCCCAACATGCAACTATTTTACATGAAATGCCTGGTGCATATTGTAATACTCCCCCACTCCTATGTGGGCATCTGGAACTTCCTTTGAGGCGTTCAAATATACTCTCTATGATGGACCTGGTCTGTCGGTGTGCTACGTTATATCTTTGCTGCCTAGGTGAATGAGGATGTAGGTAGGGTGTCAGAATCTATTTCCAAGAAACATATGTTCTGTTACCTAAATGTACACAAAACATTAAGCCAAACACTTACCCATTACCATCAACTCTGCAGCAAATGGATTCCCTATCAAGGACATGGTATGGTGTACGTGGTCCGTGGGCCAAACATGTTTTGTGTGCCCCTGTTCGGAGTTGTACTCAATGTATGACCTAATCACAGCCTTATGATGCCCTCTTTGCCCAGATCACTGACACTGCACAGACACATTCTTCTAAACTGTAAATGCGTGAACAACCAATATTCTGGCAGTCATGTGTCCATTATATTGTGTCACACAACAGCAAATCATCATCAATATCCCATCCACAAATATAAGTGACACCCTCACATTGTTCACATGCCATGTCCTGTTGTGATATAAAACTAACATTTGTGTGGATGTATCATGAAACTAATTGCCACCTTCTCTGCTAATACTCTGTTATGGACTTCTACATATCACCCACATTTCAAGATAAGTCAAGGTAAATGGGATACAAAATAATCAAAGTGAGAAACATTAAATGGTCAAAATGTGGATACCATGGGCAACCAATAGTATAACCAAGTGCCATGCATATGTGAGGAATGTTTAAGAGCAAGTCATGAAAGCCAATACAGCAGTAACAGCATGGGTCACACATTTAGTTATAGTAGGTATAAGGAATACACTTGAAAATGGACACATTCATTAAAATATATTCAAAGGTACGACAATTGAACAACCTCCATGTTTTGACAAACAAATCGCTAGCTTGCACACATTAAACAAATGTCCAACTTACATCATAGCGAGAAAGGGAATTGAATTGATATTGACATTGGCCAAGACAAGATGAAATACTCACCATGTGAAATAACACCGAAAGCAATGTCAGCCCCAATAAAATTGCAACCCACATATCCATTCATTGTACATTTCCCCTTGTCCTGGGTGACTCCAGCACTGGTTCCAGGTCAGATTAATAGAACCACATCAAATGGATCATCAATCAGGGTGAAACAAACACAACTGTAGTCATACATTCTAAAGTATCCATGAGCTTCAAAATGGTAGAAAAGTCATGGCAGGGCAAATGTGTAACAAAACTAGCAACCTCTTTTTTACTTTAAACAAATAAACACATGTCGGTAATCGCAATGGCTATCCATTATTAACATAGGGTGTCCAGCACACTGCTGTGCCATTTAACTTGCTTCTCACACCACTTTCATGGGAACCTCACCAAGAAGGGGCATTTAGTGGGCAGTCCAGGCACCTCAATGATGTCCTTTGGGAGGGTTGTCGGCTTTGGGATGGGTGGGTTTGGTTTTGGGAGGGGAAGGAATGGTTTTGGGAGGGGGTCTTTTTTGGGGGGGTTCTTCGGGCTTCATTAGGGGGAGTTGTGTATCACAGGGGAGGACTTGCATGTGGAAGGGATGGATTGGGGTGTGGACAAGGTCCCTTTTGCTTCGGGAGGAGGAGGTTTTTACAGGCGTAAGGGCAAGGGCAAACATCTGACTTTCTTTAGGGGAATGGATAGGGTGTCCAGGAGTGATCAGGGTTTGGGAGATTGAGTAAGTGTCAGGTGTGTGTGTGTTGTGAGTGCTGTTGTCTGTGTGTGTGATGTATGATGTTTGTGTTTTGTAGCGTGCCTGTTGTGTGGGTGAGTGTGGGCTTTTGGGCTCCTTTGTGGTGTGTGATGTGTTGGGTATGGTAAGAGTGGTGTATGTGTGTGTCAGTGTGCTTGTGGTGTCTGGGGGTATGGTGGGAGTGGTGGATGTGTCTGCTGGTGTGGTGCCTGGGGGTATGGTGGGAGTGATGGATGTGTCTGTTGGTGTGGGTGTGGTGTCTGGGAGTATGGTGGGAATGGTGGATGTCTCTGTTGGTGTGGTTGTGGTATCTGGGAGTATGGCGGGAATGGTAGATGTGGCTGTTGGTGTGAGTGTTGTGTCTGGGGAAATGTGTGGGTGAAGAGTGGGACTTTGGGTATGGCTGTGGTGTCTGGGGGTATGGTGGATGTTGAGGTGGTTGTGAGTTGGGTGAGTGTCTGGTGAGTGGTTGATTGCTTATGGGTTTTGTGGTGTTTTTGTTTACATGTGCTGCTTGGGGTTGTCGAGGTGTGTGCGTGCTTATGTGTGAGTGTGCTTAGGAAAGGTACGGGTATAGGAAAATTGGATTGGGCAGAGGCAGGGGTGGAAGTATGGGATGGGTAGAAGATTGAAGTGAGGGAGGAAGAAAATGTCTCTGTAGAGCAGACATGTGACTGTGGATGCCTTGGAGATAGGCCAAGGAAGCCAGAGCCTGAACAGATCTCTGTAGGGCAGACATGTGACTGTGGATGCCTTCGAGGTAGGCCACTATCTTTTGCAGATGGCTGACATGCACCTGGATGGCATTCAGTAGTGCAGTCTGACTGACAGATGTTTCTCAGGAGGTCAATAGCCACCTCACTCAGGGCAGCAGGGGGAAAGGGGCAGAGATGAGGTGCCTGGAGAGAAGGAGACTGTACCCCTTTTGGGTGAGCGTGCCCGACCAACTGGGTGGGGAGCAACAGGGAGGATAAATGTGGTAGTGGGGGTGGAAGACAAGGATGGTGTAGGAACTGATCCTGCATGTTCTGCCACCAGCATGGAGTGTCCTCTGGAGCTTGTGTCAAATGACCATGATGTTGTGTCCACTGTGGCACTCCCTTCACCATCTGGGCCTCTTGGTCCCTCCATGTCTGTGGTCTCCTGACCGGAGTTACAGTGACCAGCTGCTTTCCTATTAATGTCTGCCTGTCTCCTCCGCTTGCCTGGGATGATGCTGAAATCACAAATACAAATAGGGCCATCGTATGTGCCAGAACACACTTGACCAACAGTAAGGATCACAGAACATTAATATATTATACAGTAGACCCCAGCTACAAGGTCAACCAAAGTGGCTTCAACATTTGCAAGGTCACATGCATGCATGCTACATGAACTGTAAACAGTTGGCCACTGTAAAGTTAGAATTACAGACACCTCCAATTGCATTAATGAAGTTGTGCAATCACGATACCCATGTATCAAGTAGGAAACCTTGTCACCTTGAATGGATTGGGTATTGTAGCATAACTCTAACCTGTTGTCCTCAAATAGCATAGCAATGCAAAAATTAATTCCTACTGATTCCGCACAAGGCCCTGCAATCTGTAGATGTTCATATACCTCAAACCACATCATTATGGAATGATGGTTAACTAATACAGCTATGTTGCAGCAAGAAGTACAGTAGATGGAAGAAGGAGACAGGGAAAAACTTGTGTCATACTGTATAATCTTCCCAATTTCAACTTCCTAATATGTCCATCGTCAAAGTAACGTCATAAATGAAGTACTAGTGTAGCTTCACAACATAACACTTGTCACACTGAACAACACACTTGAGACATTCTGCTCAAACTGTTTGGGAGAATTGCATATGAATATCCACAGCACGAAGAATCAGCTAGGCCTAGTCAAATCACCAATTGTGAAAGGTAATGTTGGCAACTCCATTCTAACACTGCCTAGCTAAAGGCGTATAGTCCATTGAATGTTGTTGAGGCTCAGGGAAACTACATTGACTAACCAAGCCCACTAACATCATGTAGCCCAGTGCCAACCAACAAGTACTGTGATGTGAGCCACTATGAAACACAACACTCCATTGTGACATTATGAAGGATAAATTACTCGTGCATGACTACACAGACACCTTCACATCCAGGCACTTTGTCCTGTTGCACATGGTCTATATCGGCTACTACCATAGTGAAGACTACTCCCTGAGACTTAGGTCACAATGAAAGGTCTAGCATGGGTGTCACTGAGAGCTTCCTCCCTGTGGATGTGTGAATATGTGGACTATATCATGGTAAATCTAATGCTACATCTGATTGAGATTGTGTGGTATGTATTGGCATCACAGGATACACCTTTTACCATATGTGGCACTCTTACAGAGATGACATTCAACATACCAAGGTATGATTGGTCTGATCGGTTCAATGTAACAAACCTAGTGATTCACATGTAATGATCACTCCAGAACTGACCAAATATCTGCACTGAATGTTTGTCACTGGTGCAAGAGTCCAGTACTGAGCAAACATGACTTTGGGAAAAGTGACACCAAACCTGTGTGAGTAATGGCCCTGTCAGTAGTATATGTCACACATTGACAATGTGGGTGAATGGAAAGATGTTGCAGTTAAGAGGCTAACCCCAGTCACCACTTTAGATGTAAGCAATGTAAAAGCATTGAGGCCTACCATTTGTTCTGAAGACTCACTTTGGGAACATTCAAGTATCTGCAGGTCTACAGGGAGTTTACCCTCTGCATCAGTTGCATTGCCACAGTACCTCTGTTCCAGTGTGGACTATGACCCTTAATGTGAAAGCAAAACCTTGCTCTGAGCATACTGAACCAACATGAACATCACATTTCCATCACTTTGATGCATAACAGTACATCTTGTGGCCATTCTATATGACTCTGAAGGGGTCAGTGAGGTTTAGCTAGCTCTCAGACAAGAGTTTGCCATAGCCTGATCTGGGCTGAGCAATATGTGGGACGCTACACGTTGTTAACATCATCCTCAACTGCTGTAATACAACTACAAATGTTTTATCATTTGACATCATCTGATCATCATATTTATCATTGTTATTCAGACAAGTCTAGTTGCATAGAAATGTGAGTGCAACAGGAGGATGTAGGACTTATCACACATCATACAACACAACGGGTGTTAGACCTGGCATCCTTGGGGTGGTTTCCTCTGTCATTTTGCCTCTGCTTCCTGTATTTTTTCGACTGTGTTTTTGATGGTTTTTGTACTCTTAGCACTTTAACACTGCTGACCAGTGCTAAAGTGGAAGTGTTCCCTGTATACATTGTAATTATGAATGGTTATTCCTGATTGGCATATCTGATTTACTAGGAAGTCCAGAGTAAAGTGCATTACAGGTGCCCAGGGCCTGTAAATCAAATGCTATTAGTGGGCCTGCATCACTGATTTTGCCACCCACACAAGTAGCCCTGTAAACATGTCTCAGACCTGCCACTGCAGTGTCTGTGTATGCAGTTTTGCACTGCCAATTCTACCTGACAAGTGTACCCACTTGCCAGGCCCAAATCTTCCCTTTTACTACATGTAAGTCACCCCTAAGGAAGGCCCTAGGTAGCCCCATGGGCATTGTGCAGTGTTTTTAAGAAGCAGGACATGTACTGGTGTGTTTTACATGCCCTGATAGTGAAATTCTGCCAAATTCGGCTCTTACTTTTGCAATGCCTATCTCTCCTACAGGTTAACATAGGACTGCCTTTAAATGTCTTTAAGTGCAGTTTCCCATTGGAACAGATAGAGATGTGGATTTCGGGGTCTCTGAACTCAGAATTAAAAAATACATCTTTTGCAATGCCTATCTCTCCTACAGGTTAACATAGTACTGCCTTTAACTGTCGTTAAGTGCAGTTTCCCATTGGAACAGATAGAGATGTGGATTTTGGGGTCTCTGAACTCAGAATTAAAAATTAATTAAAAATACATCTTTTGGAACAGTTGGATTGTCTGTTTGAAAATGCAACTTTTAGAAGGTGGGCATTTTCTTGCTTAATCATTCTGTGCCTCTGCCTGCAATCCACATCTGGGTCAGACAGACATTTGGGCTGTTTGTGAATTCCCTCTAGACAGTGACGCAATGGGAGCTGAGGTGTGTCCTGCATATCCTAATGAGTCTTCCTGGGCTAGAGTGGGGAGAGAGGAGCTGACATCTGCACCTGAAAGGGCTGTGCCTGTCCTTACACAATGCATTCTCCAGCCCCCTGGAGTGTGTCTGGGAACAGGCCTGGGAAAGGCAGAACTTGTGAACACCACAGACTTACCTTTGAAGTTTGCCTACTTCAAAGGCAGAAATGAGTATAAGTAGTGGACCCAAAACCCCAGATTTTTAGAACAATTCTGGATCAAGAGGAACCTCTGCCAAGGAGAAGAGTTGAAGAGCTGGAGGAGGAGTACTGTCTCTTTGCTGTGTGTGCTTTGCTGGGTTACCCTGAAGTTGCTGCTTCTTCCTTAAAGAGGACAAACACTGGACTGTGCTTTGTATCCTGCGTGCAAAGTTTCTCCAAAGGCTTGGACTGAGCTTGCCTCCTATTAAGAAGTCTCGGGGACATCAAAGACTACATCTGCCAGTACCTGGCCTCTCTTCCTGAGACCCCCCTGATTTGCAAAGTGGTGCCACATCAGTCCCTGGGCCCCTGTAAGGAGACGCTGGCAAAACCAGAGTGAAAATCCATGCACCGGAGCAGAGTGGAAGAAAAATTGACGCAGAGCTGGTGAAATCGATGCACTGCCAACTCAGCACGGATTCATCACTGCCCTGCATCCGGCTTTTCCACGCATTGGCCGTGGGCATCAAAATCTTCGACAGGCTGAGCATCAGTTTTGGTTATAGTATTAAGCCCTCTATAGTCCACTCAAAACTGCATTTCTCTCTTTCCTTCTTTGCAATGAGGTTTGGGGACAAGCACCACTGGGATCGCCCAAGGGCTATCAAAGGGCTCAATAACTCCCAGGTCTAACATTTTCTACACCTCAGATTTAATGCAGTCTCTGACATGGTCAGGCTGCCTATAAATCTTTCATTTGACAGGTAAACTGTCTCTAGTATCAATTTAATGTTCACACCAGGTAGGTATACCAGGTATGAGGGAAAAGAGGTCAGAATGTTGCCCTAGGAAGTTTTTGCAGTCCTCCCTCTGCTCTGCAGTGAGGCAGTCTGCAAGTACCACTCCTTCCACTAAACCATCAGCTTCAGTGTTTGAAACGAGGTCAGGGAGAGGGTAACTCTCTTCCTCCTGCCCCTCATCTCTTGCCATGAGTAGGGTTAAATCAGCCCTATCATAGTAAGGTTTGAGGCGGTTGACATGAAGTACCCTAAGGGGGCTTCTGGAAGTGTCCAGGTCCACCAGGTAGTGACCTCAACTTTCTTTTCCACAATGAGATGGGGTCCACTCCATTTATCCTGAAGTACTCTTGGTTCCACAGCCTCCAATACCCACACCTTCTGTCCTGGGTGGTACCCAGCCAGGACAGCCTTCTGGTCATGCCATTACTTTTGGAGCTCTTGGCTGGCCTCAAGGTTTTTAGTGTCCTTTTTCATGTACTCAGCCATTCTGGGTCTTCGGCCAAGTACACAGTCCACAATGTCTTGTTTCGGGGGCTTTAAAGGTTGCTTCCACCCCACTTTCACAAGAGCAAAGGGACCCCTAACAGGGTGACCAAATAGGAGTTCAAAGGGGCTGTAGCCCCCTCCTTTCTGGGGTAACTCCCTGTAGGCAAAAAGGAGGCATGGCATTAGGACAGAGAGTCTTATGATCATGCCTTTGAGAGTTTTATAAAACCTCTCAACCGATCCATTTTTTGGTGGCTGATAAGGGGTGGTGAATTTGTATGTTACACCACACTCCTTCCACATATAGCTTTGAGGTATGCAGCCATGAAGTTACTACTTCTGTCTGATACAACTTCCTTAGGGAAACCCACCCTAGAAAATATTCCCAGGAGGGCCTTTCCCAGGTGCTGTAGTGGTCCTTCAGAGGATAGCTTCTGAATACCTTGTGGCATGGTCCACCACCACAATGATGAATCTATTGCCAGAAGCTGTAGGAGGGTCAAGGGGGCCAACAATATCAACCCCTACCCTCCAAAGGGCATCCCAACCACTGGCAGTGGGATTAAGGGGGCATTAGGGGGGCACCAGTCTTGCCACTGGCTTGGCAGGTCACACAGGAGCGACAAAACTCCTTAGTGTCCTCTGCCATATGAGGCCAGTGAAAATGAGGAACAAGTCTGTCCCATGGTTTACTTTGCCCCAAATGTCCAACCAAAGGAATTTCATGTGCCAGAGTTAGGAGGAATTCCTATACTCTAAAGGGATGACCAATCTCCTGGTGGCACCAGGTTTAGGGTCCCTTGCCTCAGTATACAGGATATTATTCTCCCAGTAAACTCTATGGGCATCAATGACATCCCCATTTTGCTGTTTGACAGCTTGCTGTCTGAGACCCTCAGTTCCTCCTTGGTTGGCCCCTGTGCACCCAAAAGCCTAGCTGTGTCAGCTTCAAGCTCCTCTGGCTCAGGGTCTACACTGGGAGTTGATTCCTCCTCATCAAAAGGGAATCATCTGGAGAGGGATGAATAGTGGACAAGGGTTTGCCCTTCCTACCCCTAGTTTTTGGGAACACTTGATCCATTGTTCCAGGATCCAAGTTTCCCTGTCCTCTTTGCTCGAGCCCTTAAGAGCAAAGATATGCCCTGGAATGCCCAGCATTGCTGCATGTGCTTCCATCTCCACTTCAGCCCAAGCTGATGTTTCCAAATCATTTCCTAAGAGACACTCTACAGGTATGTCAGTGGATACCACAACTTTCTATGGACCAGTAAACCCCCGCCCCCCAGTTGATATTCACAACAACAATGGGGTGGCTAACAGTGTTTATCTGGGCGTCTGTCACTTGGTACTGATGACCAAGTAGGTGTTGCTCAGGAACTACCAGTTTCTCCATCACAGGCACCTGGGTCCCTGTTGGCCTTAACCTGAACATGATTTATTTGAGCAGTTGCTTATACTTATCCATATTAAGGGGACAAGCAACTAAGGTGGCAAGGTCAATGACACCATCAAAGAATAAAACAGCGTCAATGGTCTCCCTAACTAGACCAACCCCCACTGCATTACCAAAAGTGAGCCAAGCTGCACCCTTTGACTGGCTATTAGTAGTGTTCGTCCCACAACTACTGCTATTACTAGGGGCACTAGCAGAAGCAGTGAGGGTTGTGGTGGTGGGAGGCTTGGTGTTTCTCTTTGGACAAGTGGGGTCACTTGCCCAATGGCCTTTAGCTTTACATAAATAACACCATGGCTTTTTCTGATTGTGTGAAGAGGATTTGGACCCACCAACCCCAGACGGTTTTTGTGGGACTATGAAGATGTTTTATCTTTATCCCCACCCGTGTCATAAGGCTTACCATCCTTCTTCTTGCTGTCTTTGTCACCCCCTCGATGAGCTTTTCTGCTCACCCTTGTTCTGACCCACTTGCCTGCCTTCTTTCAAAATTCCTGCGGAGAAGTCAGATCTGAGTGCACAAGATACTGATGCAACAAATCAGATACACAATTGTTCAATATATGCTCTCTCAGAATCAAGTTATCCAGGCTGTCATAGTCAGTCACCTTACTGCCATTTAACCAGCCTTCTAGGGCCTTCACTGAACAGTATACAAAGTCTATCCAGTCCTGTGAAGACTCCTTTCTGGTCTATCTGAACTTTATTCTATATTGCTCAGTGGTTGAGCCCAGACCATCCAAGAGAGGACTTTTGAGAATGTGATAGTTGTCTGAGTCATCCTCCCAGACAATAAGGAGTCTGTCTCTCCCCTTGCCAGTGAAAGACAATCACAGGATAGCAGCCCACTGTGCTTGAGGGACCCTCTGAACTTTACAGGCCCTTTCAAGTGCAGCAAACCAGGTATAGATGTCATCCACATCCTTGTAAGGGGGAACAACCTTGTGCAGATTTCTGGAATCAAATGTAGATTCCCTAACACGAGAGTTCCTGAAACTGCTGCTGCCACCACTAACCCCAACCCCTGACTTTCCCTTTCCACAGCCAGGAATTCCCTGTCTAAGGCCAATTGTTGCTGCTGTAGCCTCAGTCTGGCCTCCACTAACCTCAGCTTTCTGAGTTCCCTATCTAGGGACTGGTCCTCAGTGTTAGATGTGTGTCACACCTCTGAGACAGACGTGACATTGGAATTGGCAGAGGCAGATCTTTCCCTAACTTGAGTCACCCTAGTTACCTGGCCTCTAGGTGTGAAGGGAGCCCTACTGGTGCGTGACCCCTTCCCACTCCCAGCTCCACTAGGGGGTTTGTTGATAGAAAGACCAGTGCAAGGACTCTCCCCAGGATTATCAGAATGCTCTCCTGAGTCTGCCTGGTTGGAATCTTCCTCTACCTCCCAATCTGGCTGTACCTGACCAGTGCTAAGTCCCTGGTCATCCTCCAGGAGGAGATTTAAGAGGAATTCCTTATTGGGGTTCTTCTCAATCCCTAAACTTCTTTTAATGCAGAGACCCCTCAAACTTTTAAAATTCAAACTTTCATAGGTTGTCTCCACAACTCTAGGGGTAGCCTCTACAACAGACATGTTGACAGAAAGAGTTTAGGAAAAAGAGTGAAAAGTTAGTAAGCTATTAGGCATAACATTTTAGTGAAAAGGAAACTTTTCAGAAACTTTTAGAAAGTTTTAAAGAACTTTTTAGAAAGTTAAAAGTGGCATTGAGGTACAATTATGTATAGCTTTAAGTATTGGAGCAAGACTTTCTTGTGAAAAGCATTAGTAAGAAGGTGGTAAAGCAATTGCAAGTACTTATCCCACAGCTGCACCACCAATGTAGGAGGCTGGTGTGGTTTTTAGTGGGTACCCTAGGTACTTACACCTTATACCAGGTCCAGTTAGCCCTTATTAGTGAAATGTAGTCAGTGTTCTAGCAGCTTAGGCTGTTAGAGGTATCTGTAGCAGAGCAGTTTAGGCTGAACTAGGAGACATGAAAAGCTCCTCAAATACCACTATAGTTACACAGTACTTATACACAATAAAAGGCAATACTCAGTGTTACCAAAAATAAAGGTGCTTTATTTTAGTGACACCATGCCACAAATATCTTAGAGGCAATAGTCCTTCTGTAGGTAAGTAGTATACTCACAATATACACTAGACACCAAAATCAGGTAAGTAAATAGTCACAGAACAGACCAAACAGTAGCAAATACCATAGAATGTAATAGGAAGGAATAGGCCTAGGGGCAACACATACCATATAGTAAGAAAGTGGAATGTGAATCACAAATTCCCCCCTAGGAAAGTGTAGTGTGTAGAGTTGTGCTGGGAGTGTAAGAAAACCACAAAGGTGAGTAAAATACCCCCCACCAAAGCCCAGTAAAGTAGAAGTAAAGTACTGCAAGTTTCAATAGGACACACTACAAGTCGTGAAAAGAGTTATTGCAAGAACCAAGCAAGACTGCAAGCAACAAATGGTGGATTCCTGGACCTGAAGACCTGTGAAGAGAGGAGACTAAGTCCAGAAGTCGCAGAAGATTCCAGGAAGGACAGGAGCCCCTGCCAACCTAGAAGATGGTGCAAAAGAGGATTCTCCGGTTGGAAGAAGTCTGCAGAAGAGTAGCAAAGAAGATGGCTGCGGGTTCCTGCAGGATGCAATTATGTCCCGCATCGAGATGTTGGATGCAGACGAGTTGCAGCACTGGATTAATCCAACAACCCTTGGTTCAAACAATGTTGTGGTTTGCGTCTAAATGGTGCTGCCTGTACCCAGGAGGGACCTGGTGGCCTCAACTCGGACTGAAGAGGCAGAGGGGCTCCGAACACTGGAGGGAACCAACAGATGACCAGGCAGAACCCACAGGAGTCCCAGGACATGGGGACAAAGAAGGTGCAAATTGCGGTTGCTGCAGCACTACAAAAGAAGGTCCCACACCGCCAGAGAACAACTCAGCAAGTTGAGCATCACAGGATGGAGTGCTGGGGACCCGGCCCACGCTGTGCATGAAGGATTCTTGCAAATAGTGCACAGACAGAGGCATCAAGAGCTAGACATGACAGGGTGCACAGGGGTACTGTCGCAAACCGGGAAGGCAAGCTCTTACCTTCACCAAATTTGGACAGATGGATCTTAGGACAGTCTGGGTCAAAGTGGTCCACCACCTGTGTTCCAGGGAGCATTCTTGTTGCCAGGAGAGGAGTCTAAGAGAACCGGTCGTCATCTTAGAAGGTGCCTGCTGGAGCAGGGAAGTGACTACATCACTCCACTGGAGATTTCTTCTGTCCTTCTGGTGCAGGGTGAAGACAGGGAGTCCTCAGAGTGTGCATACCTTGGAAACTGTTGCAGTTGCTGGCTGGAGCTGAAGTAGCAGAATCACAGTAGTCTTCTTGGATACTTTGTTGCAGTTACAGCAGGTCCTGGAGCAGTCTGAGGTTGATCCGACGGTCAGAGGATGAAGCAGGAGTTGCAGAGGATTCCTGGTGGAAACTTGCAAGCTGAATCTGAAGAGGAACCCACAGGAGAGACACTATGGGCCAGATGTAGCAACAAACCAAATTGCGAGTTGCAATTTGCGAGTCCATCCGACTCGCAAATTGCAACTCGCAATTTGGTATGCAGTACGTGTCTCAGACACCGACTGCGACTCGCTATGGGGTCGCAATGACCCACCTCATGAATATTCATGAGGTGGGTCGCAAATTGCGGCCCCATAGCGAGTCAAGGCACTCGCAAACATGGAGGCCTGCTGTAGTCAGCAGACCTCCGTGTTCGTGACTGCTTTAAATAAAGCAGTTTTTTTTTTTTTAAGTGTAGCCCGTTTTCCTTAAAGGAAAACGAGCTGCACTTAAAAAAAAAAACGAAACCTTTAGTTTCGGTATTTTTTCAGGGCAGGGAGTGGTCCTTTGGACCACTCCCTGCCCTGAAAAAATATTTTTGGGTCCATTCACAAAGTGGAAGGGGTCCCATGGGGACCCCTTCCAATTTGCGAGTGGGTTACCATCCACTTGAAGTGGATGGTAACTGCGATGTCATTTGCGACCGCGTACGCGGTCGCAAATGGTATTGCATCCCACTGCGAGTCGCAAAAAGGAAGGGAACACCCCTTCCTATTTGCGAGTCGGAAATGCATTTTGCGAGTCGGTTCCGACTCGCAAAATGCATTTCTGCATAGGAAACTGCGTTTTGCGACTCGCAAACGGCAAATTTTGCCGTTTGCGAGTCGCAAACAGTTTCCTACATCTGGCCCTATATAGCCCTGAGAGGGGGATTGGCTACCTAACCAGGTATGCTCCTATCAGGAGGGGTCTCTGACGTCACTTGCTGGCACTGGCCACTCAGAGATCTCCAGAGTGTCCCCACACCTTGGAAAACAAGATGGCTAATGCCAGGGACACACTAGAGGAGCTCTAGGCACCACCCTGGGGTAGTGATGGACAGGGGAGTGGTCACTCCCCTTTTCTTTGTCCAGTTTCGTGCCAGAGCAGGGACTGGGGCTCCCTAAACCGGGGTAGTCTGGCTTATGCAAGGCGGGTGCCATTTGTGCCCTTCAAAGCATTTCCAGAGGCTCTGGGAGGCTACCCATCCGAAGCCTGTAACACCTATTTCCAAAGGGAGAGGGTGTAACACCCTCCTTCCAAAGGAAATGCTTTGTTCTGCCTTCCTGAAACTGAGCTGCTCAGACCCCTGGAGGGAAGAACCCTGTCTGTGAGGTGGCAGCAGCTGTAGCTACAGTGCAAGCCTCAGAGAGCCGGTTTGGCAGTACTGGGGGTCCATGGTGGAGCCCCCAGGATGCATGGGACTGGCCCCCCCATACCAGATTTGGAATGGGGGGACAATGCCATGATCTTGGACACCTTAAATGGCCATATTTGGAGTTACCATTGTGAAGCTACATAAAGGTGTTAACCTATATGTAGTGCACACGTATAATGGTGTCCCCGCACTCACAAAGTCTGGGGATTTGGCCCTGGACAGCGTGGGGGCACCTTTGCTAGTAACTTTTCACCTAGCCTTCAGTAAATGAAGGTTAGACGTATAGGTGACTTATAAGTTACTTAAGAGCAGTGAAAATAGCTGTGAAATAGTGTGTGCACTATTTCACCAGGCTGCAGTGGCAGTCCTGTGAAAGAGTTTGTCTGAGTTCCTTATGGGTGGCAAAAGAAATGCTGCAGCCCATAAGGATCTCCTGGAAACCCAGTTTCCTGGGTACCTAGGTACCATATACTAGGAACTTATAAGGCAGGTCCAATGTGCGACCTTTGACTCTGTCACCAGGCAGGTCGCTCCTCCCATCTGCCATTCAGCCCCCTGTGGGTTGAACCTCCGTTGCCGCTTTTGCCGCCTGACTACTCGCTCCCTTTTTTCTGTACCCCTGCGCTTGGCTTCTGTGCCACTTTGTTTTTTCATTCTGTGCCCCTGTGTTTTGCTTTCTGTACCCCTGGGCTCTTTTGTCCCTCTCCCGCCGTCTTTTCCCGCCGTTTTTTCCCCGGGTTTTCCCCTGGGTTTTTCCCCGGGTTTTTCCCCTGCTGCTGAGCCCCTGCTGCCCCGCCCCCTTCACTCCCATTGGCCGCCCCGCTCCCACCTCCCAGCTGCTCCTCGCTCCCTCTGCCCTCATATGGAGGCCGCGAAGCGGTGGTAGAGAGCGACCTTTGACCCTGTCACCAGGCAGGACGCTCCCCCCATCTGCCACGCAGCCCCCTGTGGGTTGAACTTCCGTTGCCGCTTTTGCCGCCTGACTACTCGCTCCCTTTTTTCTGTACCCCTGCGCTTGGCTGCGGTGCCACTTCGTTTTTTCATTCTGTGCCCCTGTGTTTTGCTTTCTGTACCCCTGTGCTCTGTTGTCCCTCTCCCGCCGTCTTTTCCCGCCGTTTTTTCCCTGGGTTTTCCCCTGGGTTTTTCCCCGGGTTTTTCCCTTGATGCTGAGCTCCTGCTGCCCCGCCCCCTTTACTCCCATTGGCCGCCCGCTCCCACCTCCCAGCTGCTCCTCCCTCCCTCTGCTCTCATATGGAGGCCAGAAGCGGTGGTAGAGAGTGACCTTTGACCCTGTCACCAGGCAGGTCGCTCCCCCCATCTGCCACGCAGCCCCCTGTGGGTTGAACTTCCGTTGCCGCTTTTACCGCCTGACTACTCGCTCCCTTTTTTCTGTACCCCTGCGCTTGGCTGCGGTGCCACTTCGTTTTTTCATTCTGTACCCCTGTGTTTTGCTTTCTGTACCCCTGTGCTCTGTTGTCCCTCTCCCGCCGTCTTTTCCCGCCGTTTTTTCCCTGGGTTTTCCCCTGGGTTTTTCCCCGGATTTTTCCCTTGCTGCTGAGCTCCTGCTGCCCCGCCCCCTTTACTCCCATTGGCCGCCCGCTCCCACCTCCCAGCTGCTCCTCCCTCCCTCTGCTCTCATATGGAGGCCAGAAGCGGTGGTAGAGAGTGACCTTTGACCCTGTCACCAGGCAGGTCGCTCCCCCCATCTGCCACGCAGCCCCCTGTGGGTTGAACCTCCGTTGTCGCTTTTGCCGCCTGACTACTTGCTCCCTTTTTTCTGTACCCTTGCGCTTGGCTTCTGTGCTACTTCGTTTTTTCATTCTGTGCCCCTGTGTTTTGCTTTCTGTACCCCTGTGCTCTGTTGTCCCTCTCCCGCCGTCTTTTTTCCACCGTTTTTTCCCCGGGTTTTCCCCTGGGTTTTTCCCCGGGTTTTTCCCTTGCTGCTGAGCCTCTGCTGCCCCACCCCCTTCACTCCCATTGGCCGCCCCGCTCCCACCTCCCAGCTGCTCCTCCCTCCCTCTGCCCTCATATGGAGGCCACGAAGCGGGCGCGCAGCGGGCACGCCGCTGGCGCGCCGAAGGCATGCCTAAGGCAAGCCCGTCTGCACCCGTCCGCACCTGGACCGCACCCAGCACCAGAACCCCTGGAACCCGCACCCCCCGCAATGCCAGACTGCACTACGACGCAAGCACCCTCCACGCACTCAACACCAGTTGAGACCACCCCTGCTACCGGGCCACCCCGAAACGCACCCAGGGGCCTTTCACCTGCCGGAACTGCAGATTCACCAGCATCCAACCCTCCACACCACCAGCCAGAGAACCCAACCACCTCCGCTGCATCTTCCTCAACACCTGCTCTGCTCGCAAGAACGCCATCGAACTCTGGGACCTTCTAGACTCCACCGCCCCGACGTCGCCTTCCTGACGGAGACCTGGCTGAACGCCACCTCAGCACCAGACATCGCCATAGCCATCCCACAGGGCTACAAGATCTCCAGCAGAGACCGCACCAACGGAGTGGGAGAAGGAATCGCTATCATCCACAAAGACTCCATCAAAATCTCAACGAACACCGATGACACCCTCAGCACCGCCGAGCACATGCACTTCCAGATCCACACCGACCCCAACACCAGCCTCAGAGGAACTCTCATCTACAGACCTCCCGGACCCCACCCACAGTTCAGTGACACCATCGCCGACCTCATCAGCACCCACGCCCTCGCTTCCACGGACTACATCCTCCTCGGGGACCTGAACTTCCACCTCGAGAACAACAACAACGCCAATTCGACTGTCCTGATCGACAACCTCGCCAGCCTCGGACTCAAACAGCTCGTAACGACACCCACTCACGCCGCTGGACACACGCTCGACCCCATCTTCTCCGCAAGCCCCCACGTCTCCTTCAACCACACTACCGAACCACACTAGACCGACCACAGATGCGTCCACTTAACCTTCAGAAAACCCACCACACATCACCGCACCCAACAGCTACCACGCCGCTGCTGGGGCAAGGTCACCGAGGACCAACTGACTACCGCCCTCGCCCTGAGACCACCCACCGACCCCACCGACCCAGACACCGCCGCGACCAACCTCACACAGTGGATCAACGACTGCGCCAACACCCTCGCCCCTCTCAAGACCTTTACGACCAACCACACTAACAAGAAAGCCTCCTGGTTCACCGAGGACCTCCGGATCTCCAAGCACACTTGTCGGAAGCTGGAGAAGAAATGGCTCCACGACCGAACACCAGACAACCACACAGCCCTCAAGAGCGCCACCCGCAGACATCACCAACTCATCAGGACCGCCAAGAAGACCGCCTAGACAACAACGCACACAACAACAAAGAGCTCTTCAGCATCGTGAAAGAACTCTCCGACCCTAGCTCCATCACCAACGACATCCCGCCATCTCAAGACCTGTGCGACTCCCTGGCCACCTTCTTCCACCGCAAGATTACCGACATCCACGACAGCTTCAACCCTGACCCCCCCGCACCCACCACCGATTCCACCACCCCTGCGACTACCACTCGCACCAGTCGCCTGACCGTCTGGTCCAGCGTCAGCGATGAAGACACCATCAAAACCATGAACTCCATCCACTCCGGATCCCCATCGGACCCCTGCCCTCACCACGTCTTCAACAAAGCCAGCGCAGCCATCGTGCCCCACCTCCGGAAAACAATCAACTGTTCCTTCGAGACAGCAACCTTCCCAGAAAGCTGGAAGCACGCCGAGATCAACGCCCTTCTGAAGAAGCCCAAGGCGGACCCCAAGGACCTCAAGAACTTCCGGCCCATCTCCCTGCTTCCTTTCCCGGCAAAAGTGACCGAGAAGATTGTCAACAAACAGCTGACCCACTACCTCGAAGTCAACATTATCTTGGACCCTTCCCAATCCGGTTTTCGCAGTAACCACAGCACTGAGACCGCCCTCATCACCGCCACTGACGACATCCGGACCCTGATGGACAAAGGAGAAACAGCCGCCCTCATCCTCCTGGACCTATCAGCAGCCTTTGACACGGTCTGCCACCGCACCCTATCAGCACACCTCCATGACGCCGGTATCCAAGAGAAGGCCCTGGCCTGGACCACATCCTTCCTCTCCGGCAGAACCCAGAGCGTCCGCCTCCCACCCTTCCGCTCCAAAACCACTGAGATCATCTGCGGTGTCCCACAGGGATCCTCCCTCAGCCCGACACTGTTCAATATCTACATGGCCCCCCTCGCCCACATCGCACAACAACACAACCTCAACATCATCTCCTACACCGACGACACCCAGCTGATCATATCCCTCACCGAAGATCCCCACACCGCCAAAGCTAACCTCCACCGAGGAATGAAGGCCGTAGCCGACTGGATGAAGGACAGCAGACTGAAGCTGAACTCAGACAAGACGGAGGTCCTCATTCTCGGACCCACCCCATCAGCCTGGGACGACTCTTGGTGGCCCACGTCACTAGGCACAGCCCCGGAACCAAGGACCACGCACGCAACCTGGGGGTCATCCTCAACTCCACTCTCTCCATGACCAGGCAAGTCAACGCCGTCTCCGCGTCCTGCTTCAACACCCTCCGTATGCTCCGCAGGATCTTCAAGTGGATCCCCCTCGAAACGAGAAAAAACATTACCCAGGCCCTCATCACCAACAGACTCGACTATGGGAACGCCCTCTACTCAGGAACTACAAGCAAGCTCCTGAGACGACTCCAACGCATCCAGAACGCCTCAGCCCGACTCATCCTCGATGTCCCCCGCCGCAGCCACATCACACTCCACCTGAGAGGCCTGCACTGGCTCCCTGTCAACAAAAGGATTACCTTTAAGCTCCTGATCCACGCACACAAAGCACTGCACAACACTGGACCCACCTACCTCAACAACCAACTCAGCTTCCACACCCCCACCCGAAGCCTCTGCTCAGCCAACCTTGCCCTTGCCACAGTCCCCCGCATCCAAAAAACCACCGCCGGCGGCAGATCCTTCTCCTACCTCGCCGCCAAGACCTGGAACACTCTCCCCACCATCCTACGACAGACCCAGGACCTGCTGGCCTTCAGAAGACTCCTCATGACCTGGCTGTTCGACCAGTACCACCCCCCCCCCCAGCGCCTTGAGACCCTCGCAGGTATGTTGCGCGCTTTACAAATGCAGTGATTGATTGATTGAATGTGGCAATTGGAATTGTTAAATTAAGTCACTAAACCATAGTGACTAATTTGGAAGCAGAGAGAGCATAAGCACTGAAGTTCTGGTTAGCAGAACTTCAGTGACACAGTTAAGCACTACTGACAACACACACATTAGGCCATAACCTATGAGCACTGGGGTCCTCACCAGCAGGATCCCAGTGAGACAGGCAAACCATGCTGACAAACAGGTAGAAATTGGGGGTAACATGCCAAGAAAGATGGTACTTTACTACAATGAGATGTCCTGTGTTTGACTGTACAATGTACTCTTGTTGTGATGATGTGAGGAGTATGTTTTAAAAAGTGTTAGGACGCTTCAGGGCTGAAATAATCTGGCTAAGGCTGTTTGGTGATGAAGCTGTTGACACATTCACATTTAGTAAATGTTGATTTCTATATGTCAGATGTTTGTCATGGTCTGCATTCTCCACACGTTTACTATATGAATTGCATCATATGTATTTTTTCAGACCTATACTCTTTGTTTTTGGGTTTGTTTAGGTACCTTCACCATGGCATCTTCATTTGGACATTTCAGATTTGTAATAGCAGGTGCTGAGTGCTGTTGCGACATATGAAGCGGACATGGATTATTCCTGGGAATCTATGTCACAGACAAGACCTGTGCCAAGACAGCTTGCACAGTGATAGGATGGAAGCTCAGGAGACTCTATTGGACTTGTTCCTTGTCCTTTAGTTGCCATGATGCATTATGTGTGTCATCATGTGGTCCGTACTTACGTATTTGTAGGCCAAATTCATTGTAGTTTTAATTCACATTGACTAAACACTCTTTTTAATCGAACTGTTTATAGCTGTTGATGTGTTTCATCATTGTAGGCCGAGGTGCCTGTGGCACATCACTGACATTTGTTTGTGTCATACCACCAGATGCAGAAGCACTGGAATTTAATGACCCTGTGATCAGGAACTATTGTACTGCCAACTGTCTAAATGTTGCAGTTTGTGATGTTGGATTCCTTTTGTGAGGTAGGCAAAATGGCTCCAGCAGATAACAACAACCACATTCATTTTTGCTTATTCTACTGGACAATGTCTGATATATCTCTTCCTTCCATGTTCTGGAGGTCTGTACCTGTAATTTTATCACTTACACAGTACAATTCAATCATGTTTGATGTTCTGTGTATCTGACATCTTGCCAGCAAATGATGTGTACACTGTGATAATAATTTTCTTATATAAGACACTTGTATGTATGTGTAGGTGTGGCATGGGTGTGATCCTCAGCTAATCGTATAAATGCAACATATGTATGCTTACACAAGTAGCTTGTTTTGTGATTGTATAGTTTATATGGTCTTACACATCTACATTGCTAAATGCAAAATTTACAGCACAGACAATGAGTTTATAACTTGTGAGTGTATGAAAGTGTTAAAGGTTGAGACGTACTTGGTGCAAAAACAAACATAAATCAGAAGTAAAAGAGTCAGTTATGGTGAATGAAACCATAGAGGTAGATGCCAAATCATCTGAATTCCATAGTCCATATTACACCTTCCTTCAGGAATGGAAAAGGTGACCTGAATTAGTCAAAAAAGTGAATGTGTGACACGCAAAGGAGGACATTATGATTGATGTTTCTTGCTGGCAGTGGTGGGTGTCTTGACATCTGGACCTCCAGGATATTTATATGGACGTCCCCGGTTGCGAGATGGGGGGGGTCAGCTTCTGCAGAGGCAGGGGTGTCTGACAGTGTTCCTTTCTCTGGCAGGGCCTCTCTTCTTGTGCCTGCCGCAGATGTAGATGGCCTTTATACTTAACCACAGGCAGGGGTAGATGGTGGCGGAAAGACCCTGCTCAGGGTGTATGGATGTCCATTAGCACCCCTGTTAAGGTGACCATGTGGGAATTATGGGCCTCCATCAGTTGGTGAATGTCCTTCTGCAGCTGCTTGATTTCCCAGAGTTAGGTTACTACCTGGTCCATCATGCCTTGGGATTCAAGATAGACCCCCAAGACTTGGCTGATGGTGTCCTGGTTGTGAGTGTCTCCAGTGACCTCACTCTGCCGGCCCACAACATTCCTCCTACGGACCTTACCCCCAATAAGCCGGTGCCCCTGGCAGAGGGTGTTCTCTACAACTAGATCCTGGACCCTCTGTGTCATGGGTGGTGATTTGCACTTCAGGATGCAGGACTGGGGGGCACAAGACTGACTGTGGTAGGTACACAGGTTGGGAGGTATGTTGCTGGCGCAGTTGTAGCAGCTGGGTTGGGAGGTGTTGATGTTGGCACAGTGAGACTCACTGTTGCATCTGACCAGGCTGCCTATATGTACCAGGTCTGTCATACACATCGACATGTCCAGGAGTACCGGCATCCCTGAAGGCTTCATCCGAGGGTGAGTTGGGAGTCCTTTCAGTGGGCAGTGTCTGCCCAGGTGCAGTGTCAGTTCGACCTGTTGAGAAATAGAGTACATTGTTATTGGTGGAAGTGTGGAATCTACATCCAAATGTTTATTCTCACAGTAGGTAGGGGCCAAGGAAAATGTTTATAGTTAGGGTTTCCTATTGTGATATATGTACATGGTATTGAGGTTGTTGACAGGACATATGTGGAGGTTGCAAAAACATGACGATTGAGCAGTTCATTAGATGTGATGATAACTTGCAGTTTGGAATAAGAAATTACCATGACATCTAATACTTAAGGCAACACAGTTGGAAGTTTCATGTGTATTTGGCCATTCCAAGGCCTAGTTGTACAGGTGAAAACACAACTTGGTTGTACATGTCGCAGTGGACATCATGTGAGTAGTACAGAGTCAATGGGTTACCTGCCACTTTTAATCAGCTGAAGCAGCTTAATACCTCACAACTACTTGATGTACACAGTTGGCAATGTGCTATTCATTTTATGTTATATTATGTTGAGTTTTTGTAGAGAACTGCTAATACCCAAGGGCGTATAGGCACTAGCTGAAATAGCTCAGAGAGGTTCTGTTTAACAGAGAAGCCTAGGGACGAGATAGATCCATGGTCACCTTGAAAAGCCACGTTTTCACAGCTTTCCTAAAAACCAGCAAGGTGGGAGCAGATTTGATAGAAATGGGCAGAGCGTTCCAAGCCTTGGAAGCCCTGTAACAGAAACCTCTTCCACCCCAGGTCAGACTTTTAAACCTGGGAACTGTAGACAGCAGACAGGAAGTAGACCTGATTGATCTGCCAGGTGCATACCAGTTAATGTTGTTCTTGATAAAAACAGGGCCTTGATTGTTGAGTGTTTTGTTGGCAATGCAGAGTGCTTTGAAGACTATTCTCTGACTTACCGGAAGCAAATGCAGTTTCCTGATATGTTCAAAGATCAGATTGTACTTAGGGATATTGAGGAGTAGGCGAGCAGCAGCATTTTGCAGTGACTGAAGTTTATTTAAAATTGATTGTTGATCGTATAGTAGAAGACCATTACAATAATCAAGCTTGGACATTACCAACTAGGTCACGGCCAGTTTCTGTAAGTGACTAGGGATGTATGGGAAAATCTTTTTTAAAGTTCTGAGCATTAAGAAAGCAGAGAAGGCAACCAATCTGACATGATTGGCAAAATCAGTCTGTTATCCAGAAAATTCTGAGATTGAGGGTCTTGGTGACTGGGACCAGAAGAGGGCCCAGTTCCTGCGGCCAGCAGGAGTCTGTACAGAAAGAAGGTTGTATACCGAAAAGTTACACTTCAGTTTTGCTAGAGTTTAATCTCAGACAATTTTTTTTCATCCATGTACTGATGGCACATGTGCAGTTGCAGAATCAGGTCCCAGTTGTTGAGTCTGTGCTAGCAAAAGAGATGATGTTTTGGGTGTTGTCAGCATGAGGTAAGCGAGAAGTCCTAGGATCTAATCAAACTGTCTAATGACATAACTTAATGTGAAAAAGAGTGGGACTGAGCGAGGAGCCCTGGGTAAACCCACAAGGGATGGATAATGCAGCAGCCTGTGATTGACCGTGTCAAAGGCTGCTGACAACTCAAGCAGGATGAGAGCAGCACACCCTCCTCCAGACCGTCTGATCTCCACAGTGGCATTGATCAAGCTGTTTCCGTACTGTGATTACTTTGGAATCCAAACTGGGTATTGTCGAGAATATTATTGGCATCAATTGTGTCATTTGGTGTTACCTGGACAACATCAAGCTAGGT